>NW_026939238.1:0-7500 GCF_032062105.1 Saccostrea cuccullata | reverse complement strand
TTGTTTCATTATGTATATAATTAGTAACATTAAGTTTCTTGAACGTTCCAGAGTGGTCAACATGTTCGGTCATTTTATCTAGAACATTCTTAAATTTTGTGTATGTCCAGATTGTTCCAGTAATATCATGTTTTAACATTTTCTAGAATATTCTAGATTTATGATACTGTATAAATACCCTGTCAATTCGATGCATAAAAATACTTTGTCGTATAAGCACTATTGAGATATAACTGGGATATATATTTTCACTGGGACATTGTGTGCAGAAACGGACACTCTGATGTATGTATTCTTAGATTCTTGCTAAGTTTGTACTTTATGTTTCATATACTTATTATATATTACTGTAAATAAATTATTGTTAAGTTTAAATTGTGTTATTGATCTTTGCTGGCATTTCGGGTAATTCTGACCCATAACAGAATTGGGGGCTCGTCCGGGATCAAGAATTTCTTGCACTTTTGCAGTTTATTGTCAGAATTTTTGTTAATTGAACCTTAAATTTAATTATAAGCCAGCAGAAATCAACATGGTGTTTTCGGTCACAGACTTTCTTAGTTCACCAAGTGTTCAGGTTTTTGATACGTTAAAAAAGGATGACTTGATCGCATTAGGTTTGCATTTTGGGTTAGATGTTAAATCCTCTCAGAAAAAGCAAGACATTAGAATTAAGGTTGCAAACAAACTAGTAGAAGAAAACATCTTTGAAAAATACGATCTTCCAGAATATACAGTTAAATCAGAGTTAGGCTCTTATAAAATGGCAGAATATCAGTTTCAATTAGAGTTAGAGAAAATGCGATTTGAAAGAGAAAAATTAGAAAGAGAAAGAGAAGAACGAGAGAGTGAACGAAAATTTGAATTAGACAAATTAGAAAAACAAGAGCGAGAAAGAGAGCGTGAAATGAACTTTGAATTAGAGAAATTAAAATTACAGAACCAACCAGAACCGTCAGTTGTCAAAACTGAATTTGATGCAGCAAAAAATATCAGATTAGTTCCAAAATTTCAAGAAAAATCTGTAGACAAATATTTTCCACAATTCGAAAAGGTAGCAGAGAATCTTAAATGGCCAAGAAATGTTTGGTCAACAATGTTACAAAGTGTACTGGTTGGAAAAGCGGCTGAGGTATACTCTGCACTAGGGGTAGTTGAGAGTTCAGACTATGAGAAGGTCAAAGCAGCAATATTAAAAGCATATGAATTAGTACCTGAAGCGTATAGACAAAAGTTCAGAAAGTATAGAAAGTTTGATAATCAAACATTTGTTGAATTTTCACGAGAGAAAGAAGATTTATTTGATCACTGGTTTAGATCTAAGAAAATTGATAAAACTTTTGCTAATTTGCGCCAAGTCATCCTAGTAGAAGAGTTTAAGGAATGTGTTCCTCAAGATTTGAAAACACATTTAGAAGATAAGAATGTGAAAACTCTTGAAGAGGCAGCAGTCATATCTGATACTTATGCTCTGTCTCATAAAAAGAATTTTGTTTCAAGATCTCAGACTAGCAGTAATTCTACCAATTCAGACACATATAAAAAGAGTGGTTCAGGGTCTCAGTCTTTCACAAGTTCCCAGTCTCCATCCCAAGGTGGTTTTAAGTCCGGTCCAGGACGTGTTGAAGGATCGTCTGGAATAGGGTCGCTTCCTACTTGTAGTTATTGTAAGAAAAAGGGTCATCTGATCAGTGAATGCTTTAAACTTAAGAGAAAAAATGATTTTGATAAAACTCAACCACATGCTTGTGCGGCAGTTAGAGGTGATAGAGAAGCCTTAGTTTCGATTTGTTCTGACACTCCTGATGTCCAGGGTTCACAGTCCAGTTCTATTGATTCTATGGAGGATTATAAGCCCTTTATGTCTCAGGGATTTGTTTCACTCGGTGACTCTAGCGAAATAAAACCTGTCCAGATTTTGAGAGATACTGGTGCTGCACAGACGTTATTGTTAGAGGGCGTGCTTCCTTTGTCTGAGCAGACTTCTACTGGTGGGTCAGTTTTATTACAGGGTGTGGAGCTAGGCGTCATTGATGTTCCCCTGCATAGAATTAGTTTGAAGTCAGATTTAGTTACTGGACCTGTTATCGTAGGTGTTCGACCTACTCTTCCCGTTCCAGGCATTTCTTTGTTGTTAGGCAACGATCTGGCTGGTGGAAAAGTTGTACCAGATCCTATAGTTTGTGAGAAGATCACTCCAGATGTCATGTATAATGATGAAGATGATGACATTTATCCAGCCTGTGCTGTTACTAGAGCGATGGCCAGAAGACGAGAAATGGAGGCAGACCATACTCAAGCTTTTGACGAGACGAATTCCTCTGTTGATATTGATTTGAATGACACTTTCTTATCTGACCTTAATGGCACTCAAACAAACATGGAACCACACAATATCAAGAAGCAAGAGAAGAAAGAACTGTTACCAAAATTTGGTGGTGAGGATGATGAGTTGCATCCACTAGTTAACCAAGGCAAGGACATCCTCAGCCGAGAACGTTTACTCTCTGAACAACATAAAGACCCAGATATCATTCAACTTAGTAAGAGGGCACTTCCACCAGAAGAGGCTATTAAAGTTGGAGAATACTTCTATATGAAAGATGGCATCCTTATGCGAAAATGGCGACCACCTGACGCTTCTCCAGATGAAGTGTGGCGTGTTGTTCACCAGATAGTGGTCCCAGCTGCTTATCGTCGAGATGTCATGAGTTTAGCTCACGATACACCTATGGCTGGTCATTTAGGTATCAATAAGACTTATAATAGGATTTTGAGTCATTTTTATTGGCCTAAGTTAAGAAAGGATGTTTCGAAGTTTTGCAAGTCATGCCATGTCTGTCAGATGGTAGGTAAACCAAATCAGAAGATACCATCTGCTCCTCTCCAACCCATTCCAGCTTTTGAAGAACCGTTTAGTCGAGTATTAGTGGATTGTGTAGGACCTTTGCCTAGGACCAGATCTGGAAACCAGTATTTACTTACCATTATGTGTACATCCACTCGATTTCCTGAAGCCATACCTCTAAGGAATATAAAGGCAAAGAGCATAGTTAAGGCCCTAACCAAGTTTTTCAGTTTTTGTAGGAGCACGCAAGGCAATTCAGTCGGATCAAGGCTCAAATTTTATGTCGGGGTTGTTCCAGCAAGTCATGCATGAGTTGGGTATAAGGCAATATAGATCAACTGCTTATCATCCTGAGTCTCAGGGAGCGCTAGAACGTTTTCACCAAACCCTAAAAACAATGCTGAAGACCTATTGTTACCAGTATGAAAAAGAATGGGACGAAGGTGTTCATCTTGTGCTATTTGCTGCACGAGAAGCAGTCCAGGAGTCTCTTGGGTTCAGTCCTTTTGAATTGGTGTTCGGACATACAGTTAGAGGTCCTTTGAAATTGTTGAAGGAAAAGTGGCTGACTGAGACTAGTGATCTTAATCTTTTAGATTATGTGTCTGATTTCAAAGAAAAACTTTACAATGCTTGTAAATTAGCACAAGAAAATTTGAAGAATTCTCAGATGAAAATGAAAACGTGGTATGACAAAGATGCCAGAAATAGGGTGTTTAAGCCAGGTGATAAGGTTCTTGTATTTTTACCTATTCCTGGTCATCCTTTACAGGCCAGATTTTATGGCCCTTATGAAATTGAAAGCAAGATCAGTGATGTAAACTATGTAGTTAAGACACCAGGTCGACGTAAAGAGAAACGGGTTTGTCACATTAACATGTTAAAAGAGTATTTTGAAAGGTGTGACCGAAATTCTGTAAAACCAGTTTCCACTTTAGCCAATGCTAAGACTGTTCAAAATTATATTGAAAGTGATACGAGTGTAGAAATGAATGAGAAAGATTGTAATCAGAGTGTTCGTTTGAAAAACTCAGAAATTTTGGCTGATTTTGATGCCAAACTTGGACATTTGAACATTCACCAAAAAGAACAAGTTAAAAATTTGATGAATGAGTATCATCAAATCTTCTCGGATGTTCCAAAGAAAACTAATGCAGCTTGTCATGATGTTATAGTTGGCGACGCTCTGCCTATCAAACAACATCCGTACCGTCTGAATCCAATAAAATTGCAGTACCTAAGAAGGGAAGTGCAGTACATGTTGGACAATGACATTGTTGAACCTAGTAAAAGTGATTGGAGCTCACCGTGTATTCTTGTACCAAAACAGGATGGTTCTTACCGATTATGTACAGACTTTAGAAAGGTGAATTCTGTTACCAAAACTGATTCATATCCAATACCTAGAATCGATGACTGTATTGACAACATTGGAAATGCGAAATTTGTCAGTAAATTTGACCTGTTGAAAGGCTACTGGCAAGTACCGTTAACAGAAAGAGCAAAAGAAATATCTGCTTTTGCTACACCAGATGGACTTTACCAGTATAAAGTAATGCCTTTTGGCATGAAAAACGCACCGGCTACATTCCAAAGGATGATTCACTCCCTTCTTCAAGACCTTGAGGGATGCGAGGCCTACATTGATGATGTCGTCATATACAGCAACACATGGGACGAACATCTCCGAATCATGCGTGCTTTATTTGACATTTTAGCTAAAGCAAACTTAACTGTGAATCTTGAGAAGAGCGAATTTTGTCATGCTTATGTAGAGTATTTAGGTCATAAAGTAGGTCAAGGTTATGTTACACCCATAATGGCTAAAGTGGAAGCTATTGCAAAGTTCCCGATTCCTACGAACAAGAAAGAATTAATGAGGTTTTTGGGCATGGCTGGGTTTTACAGAAAATTTTGTCCAAATTTTTCCTCAGTAGTTAGTCCACTTACAAATCTTTTACAAAAGAGGGTTAACTTTGAATGGACAAAGGACTGTGAAAAATCCTTTCATAAAATCAAATCTATCCTGATGAGCAACCCAGTTCTGTCAACTCCAGATTTTTCTAAGCAATTTAAGCTTACTGTTGACGCTAGTGATGTTGGAATCGGGGCAGCTTTGTTTCAAGAACATAGTGATAATGTAGATAGAGTTGTTTCTTATTTTTCAAAGAAACTTACAAAATGTCAACGAAATTATTCTACTATTGAAAAAGAATGCCTTGCTTTGTTGTTAGCTTTACAGCATTTTGATGTTTATTTGAATGTTACTTTGCATCCAATTCTTGTGTATACTGATCACAACCCCCTGACATTTTTGCATAAATTGTCAAACAAGAATCAAAGACTGACTAGATGGAGTTTGTTGTTACAAGAATACAACATAACAATTAAGCATATCAAAGGCAAAGACAATGTTATTGCAGACGCCTTGTCAAGAGTATCGTAAACATACTAGCTTTTGTATTAATGTACAATTTAAGTTTTTCATTGACATTCAAACTTTTTAAGGGGGGAGGTGTTGTGAGATGTGTATTGTTTCATTATGTATATAATTAGTAACATTAAGTTTCTTGAACGTTCCAGAGTGGTCAACATGTTCGGTCATTTTATCTAGAACATTCTTAAATTTTGTGTATGTCCAGATTGTTCCAGTAATATCATGTTTTAACATTTTCTAGAATATTCTAGATTTATGATACTGTATAAATACCCTGTCAATTCGATGCATAAAAATACTTTGTCGTATAAGCACTATTGAGATATAACTGGGATATATATTTTCACTGGGACATTGTGTGCAGAAACGGACACTCTGATGTATGTATTCTTAGATTCTTGCTAAGTTTGTACTTTATGTTTCATATACTTATTATATATTACTGTAAATAAATTATTGTTAAGTTTAAATTGTGTTATTGATCTTTGCTGGCATTTCGGGTAATTCTGACCCATAACAGAATGTTTAAAAGAAAAAAAAAACATTCCACGTTTTCTGTATCCATGGGAACAATGATCCATTCCCATTCCACATTGTTGGTACCCATTGATGATCTTATCTTTTAATTAAGTAAAAGCATGATCCTTACGATGTTTATTCCTGTTTTTTAAAAACAATAAGCAAGTCTTTGGATTGAGTTTGGAATAAACCTTTTGAAATGTTTCAAAAGAAGTGACCGGCTTTTACTGAATAAACTAGAAATTAAATCGTCATGTTTTCTCTATTTCCATGACAGCGGTATCCATTTTGAGATTTATTTCAAACGTAGAGCTACAAAACACAGGAGTTGGGACAAGATCTCTCATTGCTCAATGCATGGGTGCCGAGTAAAGGTGTAAATTTGAAGCACTTCTTCACCGTTAGATGGTGACGTCTCTATATGAGTGAACAAATTCTCGAATGATTCTTTAAACAACACACAATCAAACAAACAGTCAATCAATCAATCAATCCTTCTTAACAGTTACGATAACATGTGCATGTATCGTTTCACATAATGAATAAACAGCTATCAAATGATAGGTATTTAGTAAATTCTTTGTTGTTTAAAGTCCCTCTAGAAAATTTTTCGTGGCATCACCTATTGCGACATGGGACCCCGAAGATCCGGTCTCCACGTCTTACAATGGGATTCGATTGATTGATTGTATATTGTTTAACGTCCCTCTCGAGAATTTTTCACTCAGAGATTCGAACACGCGACGTAAGGATTTAGTCCTGAGACGCTCTATCCACTGCGCCACGCGGGCGACTACCGGTATTTAGTAAAATTTAAAGTATTTAAGAGTCAAAATCAGCAAGCATCGAGCATTGAATGGAAAGTCAACATTTTATTTTTTCAAAAGCTTTTGGTATATGAAAGATTTTGTCTTACCTAATGCTAAAACACAATTAAAATTTTTTTCGAACGTATGAAGGGACTGGTATCCAAGGAAATTCATTTCCTTAGCAACGGGTTCATAAATCCTTATGAAAATCAATGATTTTTAGACATTTTTCTACGAATATGTTTTCTGAACGTGATAAGATAAGGTATTTTGGTTACTTTATTTGTTAAAAGATGGAATTACTTTATTCTCCAAAAATAGGAAAAACAAAATTTCTGTAGTGATATTGTTGCCATGACAACGGGAAAAGAACATGGCGTCAATGCTTATTAATTTTGAAAAAGGTTACATATGTTTATCACTTTATTCACAAAATCTACAACCACTGCTGGAAAAATGAATGGTATGATCTTGTTAGGGGTTATCTATATGTCATATCTATACAATAAAATTTGCAGGCAACTTTAGCAGAAAAAAGTTACAAATGGTTAAAATGTGTGAAAATCTGGCATTTATAAGCTTTTTTGAAGGGGTGGGGGTAATTTGAATACATGTTCAGTGTCCATTATATTGGCCATATTGGTTCTGATCAAAGCATACTCATAACTTTACTATTGTTAATAAATAAATGCACATTCAATTTCAAAAGGAATTTTATATTCCTCACAAACGAAACTTGGAAAAGGGGGGGGGGGGGTAGGAATCACCTTGTTCACCGATCCATATGTATGTAAAATTTTGACTTGTCCATAACATTTCAAGGAAGTGCCACTGAAAGTTCATACTTGGTATTAAGATTGTTTGCGATCGAGAGATGTGTCAAAAAC
>NW_026939237.1:0-9087 GCF_032062105.1 Saccostrea cuccullata | reverse complement strand
ATAAACATTGTAGACTCAGGCCCTTAGGAACCGGTGAGCAAGGAGGGAAAATTAGCAAGTATACAGGCACGTTTCGTTTCAAAAGAGGGGGGGGTATGTAAATTTATGACAAGTTTATATCTGGAAAAAAAAAACTTGAAGACAAGCAAATAAAAAAGGGAAGGAAATTGTCAAAACAATCTGTAGAAAAATACTACTAGTATTTTGTGTATCTCTACAATTTACAAAAATCTTACAAAACTGAAAATATTTGCCAATGAAAAAGCTTACACACACTAAAAAGAACAAAAACGATCGTTTTCTCATACTTAAACAATATTTTTCAATATGGGTGGGTCTTCTCTCCATTTCTTTGAAAGATGATCCTAAAAGTGTGCAATAAAATACACATTTTTTGGGTTTCAAAAACATGGAGCGAAGACCCACTATACCTTAAAAGTACACTTTTATGACACAACATTAGCCTCTTTCCGAGAAATACTACAAGTCTATGAAGTCGCGGGTTATATCACAAACATGATTTAAATGCCCAAAATAACTATGAGCGGTGTAGCATAATGGTTAAGGCGTTAGTCTTAAAGCAGTATGCTATTGATACGTTGGATTTTTATTGCTAGGGTTCGAATCCCACGAATACCATCTAATGATTTTATGAAAGAAATTTTTTTACGAGATTTTTTCTCTCTCAGAAAAGTTTTTTTTCTCATAATTTCAAAAATTTCAATAATTAGAAGTTAATTTAAATAATCAATTCACATATTTAATATGATTTCTTAATATCTGACGCTATAGGCATTCTGCCCGCCTTGTTCGCCCATATTCTTACCCAACTGTTGAAGTAGTTTACAATTATATTCTGTAACTGTACTGAATGAAATAAACTCTTATTTAAAATATAAACTTTATAATAATATAATAATAATAAGGCTTCAGAAGTACTTATAATTATTAAGGGTAGATGTACTTATATTTACTAATGGTAGATGTGAAGAGAATGCAAAGAAATGAAGGAATATAAATAAATATGAATGTATTAAACAATGTTCAGTAAAAAAAGATCAGTTCTAAACCCTTACCTCTTTAATCCTTACACACAAAGAATTCCGGGTCAAGGTCTTTCTCAATCACGTTGCCGTCGGCAACGACAATGATGTCATGTTTCTGGGTCCCCGTTTCTGTTGGTTCTTTTTCTCTTTGGGTCGGTGTTCGGGATTTCACGGCTTACGATGGGACATTGCGTGTTCGGGATTTCACAGCTGACAATGGGAAATTATGTGGTGAAATAACAAGTAAATTCACACAATGTGGTTCTTTGTTTTACCTCATTGGTTAGGGATAAACATCAAGGTCATTATAAGTAGGTCAAGGTCATTACATCAAAAATCAAATAAAATCAGAGAGGTCCTGTCACATAAGGATGTCATTGGTTGAGGTTTAACATCAAAGTCAAAGACATAACATATATTTTTTAAATTCAACAGAAAGTTCTTGTCACATGTACATGTAATACATATTTTTTAAAACGAAACCCTTTTGTCTTGAATTCATTCATTGAAAAATTATAATTATACAGTTTAAGTTCTTGTAACAGTTAGGCTACAAACTGACAGACGAACAATGTACTTACTAAAATCTATATGTTAATTGATGACATGTTCAGGATCAATCTCCCATGCAGAGATGTCGTTCTTTCCTCGCCCAGACACCTCTGCAATGGGCTCACGTCAAGATTTTTGACATAACATATAAAACGTGATATTTGCAGGATTATTTCAAATTAAATTAATAGTTCTTGATTGATTTAGTAAATATCTATCTCAAAACTCAGACATAAGCATAGAAATTAAATTATAATGAATTAAAATGAAACAAACGCACTATTTCTGGTATTTAACACTGTGATATACGCGAACCAACGACATAGGTGAATGTATGAGCCGATGGTAGAGAGTGGTTCAGGATGTCCTTGTCTCTCAGGATGTCCTTGTCTCTCTGGGATCTGAGGAAATTCCCGGGGGCACTAGTTGGGGGAGGGGGGTTCTGATCACTATGGTCTGCCCACAAATTCTGTCACTTCTCAGTTAAATATATACAACGACAGGACTGCTCAGCTGAAAAAAAAATCAATTTCTTATTGCCTTTGAATTAGTTTACAAGTATATTTATCAGGTACATCGAACTACATGAACTGATAGAAGATACTTGGAATATTTAGTGTGTGATAGCTAGAGTTTGGTGTGTGTATGTGTGAAATCTCTCGACTCTTGCTCTTAGTAACTATAGCTAATAACTCACCTGCGTTAAGTCGAGCATACGTATTTCAGTAAAAAAAAAGATGTGTTTGTGAAACACCGATGGCCCTGTATGGCAACATAGCGAAGACTAAACTTTTCTTAAATGCAAATTTAACTAGGGCTAATTGTAACGGGGACCGTTACAGATGTTCCCCAAACCCTCCCCAACTCCCTTTTTGTGCCATATTCCCTGTAAGCGCTATTAAATAAGACACACTTTACGCAATTTAGACTTAAACAACGTTTTCCCAGAAGAATACAAAATACCTTCAAATTTTAGCATTGCACGCGTGCTCATCTGAATGTATGTATGTAATGACCATATCGTCTTGTCTACACTATTTATATATTTTGATATACTTAGTATCAAATCAATTAATCCAGAAATATTAAAAAATACACTCATTTAAGCGTATCTTTAATATTACTCATTTCAAGTGCACGCACGTGCATGTGGACTATACCTTCTTGTATGAGTCTATTATGTCTGTCTATGTTCTAAATCCCATCTTGTTTGGTTGAAAAACAAGGGAGTTATAGCCATTTACAGTTTTAGCCAATAAGATTGCAGCGCACGTGCATGCGCGTGTTTTCACGACAATTGTTATATATCATATTGTAGTACATCCTTAAGTATGTATATATTTTAGATTTCATAGCATTTCGTAAAGAAACAGAAAAGATATTGAGAGTTTTGTTTCAGCCAATCAGAACGAAGCGCACGTACATGTGTGTGCATGATGACCATACTTTCTTGTAGGGGTCCATTATATCTGTCTATGTTCTAAATCCCATCCTGTTTGGGTGAAAAACAAGGGAGTTATAGCCATTTAAAGTTTAAGCCAATCAGATTGCAGCGCACGTGCATGCGCGTGTTTTCAAGAAAATTGTTACATATCATATTGTAGAACATCCTAAAGTATGCCTATATTTTAAATTTCATATCATTTCGTCAAAAAACAGAAAAGATATTAAGATTTTTGTTTCAGTCAATCAGAGCGAAGCGCACGTGCATGCGCGTGAGTTCGTGCTAATTTGACAGTGTCATATTATCTACATTACTGATATATCTTAATATAATGAGTTTCAAATCATTTAATTAAAAAATGTAAAAGTTATAGCTATATTAAGTATATCGGTCATTTCACTCATATCACGCGCACGCACGTGCATGCGTATGCGCGCAAAATGACCTTCGTTCCGCACACCTACACTACACACCTATTAACCCTAAAAAGGTTTTAGCTTAGTTGGGTGAACAGTTTCTGAGAACACTCGCGGACAAAAAAGTACCGGAGAACAAAGAAGAAAAAAAAGAATAATAACTAGAAACGAAACTCGTTGCGAGCAACGAGAGGTCTTCCGTCCGATTCAGAAAAAAACCCCGTAAAATCAAACTGAAAAAGTGATTTTAAAAATCGGACACACGGGGGACCGAACCCGGGTCGCCAACGTGAAAATCCATTCCGGTACCCATTACACCTTTGGGAACCCGCTTCAAATTTAACATTCAAATATCGCGAGATTGCTTATTTTGATTCCAACACACATTACATATTTTTCTAAATTCAGTTTGGAATTGTAAAATGATAGCCAGCTTGCTAAACTTTTGCTCAAGATGATCACATCGGAATCTGTTACTTGAGTTTTAACAGTAACTTTTAGGTAGATAATCTATTAGTGATGAACAGATGATACTGTTTTCTTTCCTTTTTTCGATATGTATTCAACTTTTTATTCCATGCAACTCCATAAACAGGCATGCCAATGTTATATATTTCTACACTCTTGTCACCATTTGTCTACTACTTAAGTCGGGTCACGATACTTATTTCATGCGAAACGTCACAAGTAGTTCTTAACGCTATTCCTTTGAAATATTTGATCTATTTGATGGCTTTGATAGCTTCAATGAAAATTAGAAATGTATGTTCTTATAACCGGAATTTCGAGCGTTAGAAATTATATTTTAATTATCACATTATACAAATATAATATCGTATACGGCCAAGTAACACTAAAGTGTTTTCCACGAATTTTGTATCCTGTTTTCCCCCAAAGTGGAGATGAGTTACACGTTCATGAAAAGACTGGAATGTTTCACTGAAAAAAAAAATCACTCGCCCTCCGACAGTCAAGGAATGTGATACTATTTATGTTCAATAACTTGCATTTATTACAAGAATATTTATACCCGGTATAACCTTTAATAAACAATCTTTTAAAAAAAATGTTTTTCTTATTTTTGTCTTTTCTATTCATTTAATATGTCACAAGCCTGCGTGGAAAAATAAACAGAAGGCAAGTAATACTTCAGAAACATAGTGAATATTAAGTCAGGCAAGTTTCTTGAAAAGCTATTACTTATAACCATGGTTTGGGATAAGTTTTCCCTGGTGCAAAACAAAAGATTGTTGTCATCGTATTTCCACTTGTAGTCATGTTGTATTCTACTTTGAGATGCAGACAAAACCAATTTCAATAGACGTTTGAGGAATACTCATATTAAAACAATACTCAATGCAACGTAACTGCGATGTAGCATTCTAAAGAATCCTTTACATTTCATAAATCTTTTTGGTAGAAGTTTCGTTCATCTAAACGCTAAGCTGACCTTCTAGAACCCGACTTGCTTAATGGCGGTGTTCACGGAGACGCCCCGCCGTCTTGGACACGCTTCAGATTTTTAAATGCGAATATCTAGTGTGTGGATTGATCAATTCTAAAATAAATTATATATTAGGCCTTTCCAGTAGGGTCTCCATTAACATTAATTATATCAAAGAAAAATATTGAAAAACAAAAAAAAGTTGAAAAAGTGCACATTTTGAATTCACTTCCTGTAGCGACCGGAAGTACTGACGACGCAAACGAAGGCAAAATTGCACATCTATAAGTCATGGTCTATCATCTCTAATAAGTCTCCAGTTAATATCTTTAGCCATTTTCGAGAACACTCGAAGACAAAATTGCATTTTAAAATCAGGAAATTGCCCATAACTTGGCACTGGTACCGAATTTTCCAACAAACGGAATTTTATATAAAATTCATATAATGACCTATAATTCCTGAAATTTTCATTGAAATCCATCGAAAAGTTTACGAGAAATCGCCTGCACAAAATTTTGTCTAAAAAAAAAGAATAATAATAATAACTAGAGGAGTTCTCGTTGCAAGCAACGAGTAGGTCTTCCGTTCGATTTTTGATACGATCATAAAACAACTTAAAATGAAAAAAAAGTTCATATCAATTCCTCTAAATACGTGAGAACACATTTAAGAGTGAAATCTGTAAATTTCAGACAACTTCCGGTCTTTATAATTCACTTCCGGTGTGACCGGAAGTACTAAAAATGACCTATAACTCCTCTCTGAGTGTGAAGGAATCATCCCTGATAATTTCGATGAAAAATGCTCATTTTTTGGACTACTTCCGGTTTTGAAAAAATAACTTCCGGTGGACATAATAATACTCGAGACACTCTATTTGCCTAAATAAGAAACATTTAAAAGAGAAAAAAATAAAATTTTGCATATTTTTAAACTACTTCCGGTGGACAACGGACGTGACGGCAACAAAAACTTTATACAAAATTCAAGAGAGCCTGTCACAATCTATCATCCCTGAAAGTTTCAAGACTCAATCTCAAACCGTTTTTGAGAACACTTCCGGACAAAATGACATTTTAAAAAAAGAAAATTGGCCGTATCTTGCGACCGGAAGTGACGACGGCAAAATAAAAAAAAACGCCCTAAGTTCATATGATTTACCATCAATGCTGAAAGTTTCATAAAGATCTGTCGAGGCGTTCTCGAGA
This sequence comes from Saccostrea cuccullata, assembly GCF_032062105.1. Lineage (NCBI taxonomy): Eukaryota > Metazoa > Mollusca > Bivalvia > Ostreida > Ostreidae > Saccostrea > Saccostrea cuccullata. The sequence continues at coordinate 2,974 of NW_026939237.1, read as the reverse complement.
AATCGCCTGCACAAAATCGGCAAGAAAAAAAAAATAATAATAATAGTGGAAAAGAAACAAACGAATCAGTAGAAGGTCTTCCGTTGGAAACGGAAGACCTTAATAAGAAACAATAGAATCACTATAAGGTCTTCCGTGAAGACGGAAGACCTTAATAATAACTAGAGCAAAGCTCGTTGCAAAGCAACGAGTAGGTCTTCCGTCCGGTTTTGACCGGAAGTGACGGAACAAAAGAAAGCAATAAGCTAAGTAGTCTCCAGTGACTTTATAATTTCAATTTTGCATAAAAACCTTCAAAATAAGCCATTCTTTTCATACAGCCTTCGGCTTTCAGAGTATCAATAGCATATTTCTTGACTAATAACATGCGATTATTACAAGTTGATACTCTTCAGCCTCAGGCTGTACTCCAAGAATGTCCCTCATCCATCACATCCAGGGTATGCTTGGATGAGGGGCCCATTTTTTGCTACTTCCGGTTTGACCGGAAGTGACGACGACGGACAGAAAAACTACTTTTTATGCTCCCAGAGACATATGTAATCCAAAAACTTGTCAAGAACGGCAAAAAAAAAACGCGTTTTTCGACCACTTCCGGTTTGGCCGGAAGTGACGACGATGGACATATTTTGACGAATTCAATAGATGAAGCTTGACATTTTGAACAACTTTGCTTCTTTGACGTATTACAAATTTTCAATACGTTTTGAGATATATAGAAAAAAATTTCGGCCCCTCTAGGCCCTTAATTTTAGGAGCCAGTCCCTTTTTTGAGATATCATTTGAAAGATCTTGAAATTCCACACTTCTTTTGTTCTAACAAAATATGTTTTAACAAAATATTTGTAGGTTAAATGATATCGAAGAAAAGGTGTTAGAAATTTTGAAATTCACGACAGGACTATTCTCGGACCATAATGAGCGCTGAAGTGTGGCGTTTCCGGAAAAATCGAAATGCCAAATGCACATCTGCAGACATAGGTCTATCATACCTGAAAGTTTCGTGTTTCTATCTTAACCCATTTTCCAGAAAAACTCTGGACAAACTGACCCTTTAAAATTCATAAAATCGGTAATATCTCAGACTGGAAGTGACGTCATCAAAAAAGAAAAAAAAATGCATAAAGTTCAAGTGATGATACATAAGCCCTGAAAGTTTCAGGAAAATTCATCAAGCCGTTTTCGAGAAATCGTGTGCACAAAATCGGTAAGAAAAAAAAAACAATAATAAAAGTGAAAAAGAAACCTAAGAATAACAGAAAGGTCTTCCGCTGAAGACGGAAGACCTTAATAATAACTAGGGCTAATTGTAACGGGGACCGTTACAGATGTTCCCCAAACGCTCCCCAACTCCCTTTTGGTGCCATATTTCCTTAAGCTCTATTAAATAAGACATACTTTGTGCAATTTAGACTGAAACAACGTTTTCCCAGAAGACTACAAAATATATTTAAATTTTAGCATGACTTGCGAGCTCATGTGAATGCATGTGGGTAATGATCATATCATCTTTTCTACACTATGTATATATATTCAAATAAACTTAATATCAAAGCATTTAATCCAGAAGTATTAAAAAATACACTTATTCAAGCATATTTTAATTTCACTCATTTCACGTGCACACACGTGCAAGCATGTGCATGATGACCATACCTTGTTGTAGGGGTCCATTATGTCTATCAATATTCTAAATACCATCCTATTTCGTTGAAAACCAAGGGAGTTATAACCATTTAAAGTTTAAGCCAATCAGATTTCAGCGCACGTGCATGCGTGTGATTTAATGACAATTGTTATATATCGTATTGTAGGACATCCTATTGTATGCTTATGTTTAAAATTTCAAAGCATTTCGTCAAAAAACGGAAAAGATATTGACATTTTTGTTTCAGCCAATCAGAGTGAAGAACACGTGCACGCACATGCATGACGACATACCATCTTGTTGGAGTCTATTATGTCTGTCTATGTTCTAAATCCCATCCTGTTTGGTTGCAAAACAAGGGAGTTATAGCCATTTAAAGTTTAAGCCAATCAGATTGCAGCGCACGTGCATGCGCATGTTTTCACGACAACTGTTATATATCATTTTGTAGGACATCCTAATGCATGACTATGTTTAAAATTTCAAAGCATTTCGTCAAAAATTGAAAACATATTGCGATTTTTGTTTCAGCCAATCACAGCAAAGCACACGTGCACGCACGTGCATGCATGTGCATGACAATTACTCCACCTTGTAGGAGTCCATTATGTCTGTCTATGTTCTAAATCCCATACTGTTTGGTTGAAAAACAAAGGAGTTATAGCCATTTGAAATTTAAGCCAATCAGATTGCAGTGCACGTGCATGCGCGTGTTTACATGACAATTGTTATATATCATATTGTAGTACATCCTAAAGTATGCCTATGTTTTAAATTTCATAGCATTTCGTCAAAAAGCAGCAAAGATATTGAGCTTTTTGTTTCAGCCAATCAGAGCGAAGCGCACGTGCATGCGCGTGAGTTCGTGCTAATTTGACAGTGTCACATTATCTACAGTATTAATATATCTTTATATGATGAGTTTCAAATCATTTCATCGAAAAATGTAAAAGTAATAGCTATATTAAGTATATTAGTCAATTCACTCATTTCACGCGCACGCACGTGCATGCGTATGAGCGCAAAATGACCTTCGTTCCGCACACATACACTACACACCTATTAACCCTAAAAAGGTTTTAGGTCAGTTGGGTGAACAGTTTCTGAGAACACTCGCGGACAAAAAAAGTACCGGAGAAGAAATAAGAAAAAAATAATAACTAGTGCTAATTGTAACGGGAACCGTTACAGATGTTCCCCAAACGCTCCCCATTTCCCTTTTGTTGCCTTATTCCCTGTAAGCTTGATTAAATAAGACAAACGCGATACATTTAAGACTTTAAAAAAGTTTTACCAGAAGTATTCAATTTAAGCATTGCACGCATG
>NW_026939236.1:0-9018 GCF_032062105.1 Saccostrea cuccullata | reverse complement strand
TCACTTTTCACTTTGGAAATAGGATTGTGTCACTTTGATTCACAGACAATATACATACATGTATACAAACTACAATATGATGAATGTTTGCTTTGAATATCTGCCAGTAAATCAAAATATCATTTAAAATACCAGAATGAAATATTCTTTAAAAAAAAATAAAAATATGGAATGATATGCCAAATGAACAAAAAAGGTAAACATCATGAATGTAAACAATCATAAAGTTCCGAAAAACAAAGTCTCTATCGCAAATAATAGCGTTTGACAACCCGAACTTGTCAATACTTTCATCTTTTTTTCATCACTGAAACAATACCCAATACAGTCAAACCTGTATTAAGAGACCTGCCAACGGAGAAAGGACAAAAAGTCACATATGACAGGTGGTCTCTTAATACACATAGCATATTTTCGGCAGTGTTCAAATACCGGAATACAATGCTGAAAATATCACACGTGTATATTAAAGTATATTATAACACCCGTTGTTTATTTCCACTTTTTAATAGTTTCTGCTCAACATTAAAATTCTTTTACAATTGTCCTGTTAAGAAATAAAAATTTGCTTGACCTGCGCATATGTCATTTGATTATTAAGAAATATTGTGAACATCTGAAAATATTAATATTTTTTCATACAGTATAACAAAAAGCTGCAATGTTTTTTTTCTAATAATAGTTTCGTCTGTTTAACATATTACTAATATAAGAATTAAAACTGTATCATGATTTTTGTTATGCATTTGTATCAAATTAAATTACATTCATGACTGAAATATTTATTTAACCTAATTGATTTTTTTTCATTACTGAACTATCTTGTCTAATTGCCTGTTTATGATCAGGTATTTCAATCACTTCAATTATCACCTGGTGTTGGTGCTACCTTGGATGTGTTTACATGTACATACCCATTGGTAACACAATACATTTAAATAAACATCTAGGATTTAGTTACTTGTTAACTTAAGTTATTCAGGCAGATTTCGTAGCCGAATATCCATTTGGCCTCTCAAGTATGAAATGATATCGGGATCGACATCGGACGTCTATTTTTCAAAATGGCTTTCGATCAATAGACAGAAAAAACGTGATTTTATGTTTTAGATTGAAATGCTTATTCAATAAATATCAAAGCGTCAGTAAAAATATTTATTTCAAAATGTCCATTTATTCGCAATACTCACATTATAAAATTATTATATGAAGTAAAAGCGTGTTTGGAGAAGTTTTAAACCAAAAAAATTGCATGAAATTACAAAAAAATGGTCAGGAATGTCATGTCGTTGGTCGCACTAGACAGGTGGTCGTTTAATAGAGGTAGAATATATAAGTAAAAGCGTTGGGGGTATTTTTAGGGTCACATGTGACAGTGAGTGGCTTAATACAGTTGGTCGCTAGGGCAGTTTTGACTGTAGTTCAGCTTGGACAACCATTAACTAGTATCGGTCCTTTCAGTACTTTGATTTAAAAGTCAAAAATTAAAGAATGTTCACTTTCCCATGGTTACCATGGCAACAATCATTTATTTAAAATTTTTAAATGCGATTCGCACAACTTCAATTATTAATCATTTATATAAGAAAGTTTCATGATGAATGTTCAAAGGACAAGAGAGAACAATTCTGAACAAAATTCGATATTTTTCACACGTTTCCCTGCCAACGGTAGCCATTCTGAAAATGAATGACCACACAACAAAACTACAACCAGTAATCGTCTTTTGAGGAAAGTTTAGGAAGATTGCCCAAGCCATCTTTGAGAAACAACCCGGAGAACAAAAGCATGCGTACAATTGCAATATGTCGCCCCCAACTTCGGTCGGGGCGACATAATTAAGATTAATGTCACAGATGAAAAAAAATGGATTTTACAAAAAAATAAATTGCATAGCAAAAATTTCAAAATAGATCACATATCTCAATTAGTCAATTCAAATGAAATCATTTTTAATCCAAATACTAATCAATACAATTCTTATTGAGAGATATGATCTTAAAATTAATAATAAAAAAAAAATAATAATAAAAAAAGTAATTTCAATTCCACTAACATTTGTAGACAGAAAATCAATTTATGTAGCTCAAAACAAAAAAAAAATAAAATAAAATAAATTTCACAAAACAAACTACAGAAAATCTATTGAAACTGATAAATGTATCTAAATTACTGTGAATAAAGGGAAACAATTCTAGTTCACTGCAATTTGGTCTCTAGTATGTATGCACTTTACTTTTATTGAAAACTGTTCAAAAGGCAATGACAATCTTATGAATATATACACACAATAACATTAAATTTATTTAAATACAATAAATGAAATTGAAATCATAACTGAGCAGATGCAATAATAAAAATGGCAGTCTTATTCAAATATATTTCCTATAGTGTAAGCAGGCGAGAGAGATACTCTTTTTATACGGTACCCAATGCACAAAAATTTCAGTATACTTTGGTATTCACTGCAGATATCACCTACGACAGACAGACGGGAATGTAACTTAGAGCTACCCTTGCTGCTGTCACACATAATTTCATTTGTGTTTCACTTGATCAATACAGGTACATGTATGTATGTATTCAATACAATACTACATGAATTACCAGTAGAACGAGGACAGGCACATGCGTTTTGGTTTCAATTTATTTGTTCCTAATACATGTCTTTTTACAACAAAAATTACAAATTATTTGTATATTATATACTGTAAATTATATATAATTTGTTTGATCACACTAAGTATAAAAATTGCAGAGAAATAACAGAGCGATGAAATTAAAAAAAAGTAATTACATTGTACATGTGTGTTTTTTAACTCTGGAATTTTCCTTTGGATTCCTTTTTCTTCAAACGCTGGATGCTTTAAACCAATTTAATTTGTTCGAATTTGATTTAATTTTTTTAAATATATTTAAATTTATTTATTGCAAATTGATGTGTATACATGCGTTGTAAGAGCTTACTCGTACAAGCATGTGTTGAAATTACACATGCCTCTCTCCCTCTTTTAAAACATGATGTGGACATGTGTGTGTACAAACATACGTCTGGCTATGCACATCTATTTTATCTAATTGTTCCCCCGTTTGAAAAGCGGGAGGGTATATAGTAATCGGTATGTCTGTCCCTCCGTCTGTTACGTTTTTGGGTACTCATCTTTTATCCACACCTCATCTCATACCACAGAGTGAAATTTAATGAGACTTTTACAGTCCATAGTGCACGACATTTTTTTTATTTTATGATCCTTCACATATGCTGGGTTTCCTATGGCTAAATGTAGACACTGCCATTATGTATTCTTATGGGAGGCGGGAGGGGTTACATTTAGTGAGCTTGTTGCTTACAGAACCTCTAGTTTTATGTAGATGTTTGAGAAACTCATTTTGTACATAGAATTGTTCCATCTGTAAATATTGACATGTTTTATGAATAAGGAAAACCATATATTTGACCATTACATTAATAACAAAGTAGTTGAAAGTAGCTTTAAAGTCGTACTTGCATCTTATTAATTGAGAAAAATTACATTTTGCAATGAAATCATGTGTCTTCATATAAACTCAGTCTTCTTATGAGTATATGTGCAATCTTTGCAGACCCGTTCTTTACAGAATCATTTTTTATTCTTATGATATTACCTGTGAGATATTCATGCATCATCAAATGTTTGTATATACATATTGTCGAGTTTCGCAAAGACCCGACCCAGAGAAGATGAGATTTGTGATCATAACTCAGGCTGAGTGGATATTCTATTCCTTGTTGTTCTGTCAAAAGCACTGCCAGGAACTGACCATCTTTATCAATCATCTGTACAGTTTTGGTATAAGTATCACAAAGTAGAATACGTGACAGTGCATCTGTACAAATTCCACGACGTTTAAATTGTGATTCTTTTGAATTCCCGGTATTGGAGAAGCAATGTATTCCGACAGAGTCTGTCACCACTACAATCTCTGAAACATTATCAATCAGGTCAGAAACAGTCACATTTCCATTTAGGTGTTCTGTGATGTACATGGGATTAACATACAGTCCCTGTCCTGAGTCGTGTTGGAGCTCTCGTCCTTCACTGTTGTACCGACCTACCTTGGCTGTATTTGTATCCTGTCTTATCATCCCAATCAGAAAATCTCTATTTAAGGGAGAGCAAAAGATGCAGTAAGGTTTCCAGAGCTGTTCTACAACTATCTTTATTACAAAAGACATATACTTAGTTTCTGTGGAGAATTAACGAATGTTATAATCACTATTTATGTATAAAAGTTTTCCTTCTCTATTCACTGTGTGTATACAACTAATGGTATACTTATCTACAACACCATAAGGATTGCAACCATGTTTATCTGGAAAGTTAAGATATACCATACTATTGCCCCAGGCAGTATCTGATGTCACACACGAGATATGAAGAGTAACATCGATTAGAGAATGTTTTATCTTGAAAGATTTCTTACGTACTGCTAGAGACATCACTTTATATAACTGTTCATTTCTAAATTGTCTTTTTCTGGTGTTCGTACGAGGGTTGTCCCATAAAATCGTGGACAAGTTGTCTAGTTTGAAAAATAAACATCACTGCGTTCTGAAATTTTCACTACTATTTAGTATATATTTTAGTAATATACACAGCAAATTTCAAATAAATATATGCATAAATAAACAAATTATGAGATTTTATGCCATGTATTGTATCATCTTCCGCACATGGATTATAACGTCAATGTGTCTAAAACAGCGTCACGTTTTATCTTTGCTGAAAATGAAGTTGGATGAGTCCTAATTAAATCTAGGAATTTCATTGATACACATTCTTTAGTTTCCATAAACAGCCGAAGAAACAATTGGCACCCTTATGCGATCTTCTGAAGATTTATTAGTAAGTTACGGACAATATTCTCACATTCATTTAACTAAAAGAAAATCGCATATCGGCTGTCTACTGTGACAGCATCTTTTGCTATTACATAAGGAGTTTATGTTTTGTACTCCCAATGGACTCCATCAAAAAAACTTCGCTAAGAAAACTTCTATTCCATTTGTATACTTAAGATATGGTGATATTTTTATAATCTTTTTTCTTCTATGGTCATTTCAAGTCTCTAAAGGTGTCATTACAACATCGAAATAAAACTGAGCTGTTCTCCGGTGCGCCGTAACGTCATAAAACGTCGCCATTTTTCGTGTGTTGTGTTTATCACTTTCTCATTTCGAATGCTCGAAAAACTGCCAAAAATTAACCAAATGCCTTAAAGTTTTTACAAAGACTACAAAATTGATTGTGGAATTGAATTAGCATAACTTTAATCTAAATGACATGTATTTAAAACTTTTATTTTGAATTCAAACTTGTGTATTCTGTAATAAAGCCTTGGTTTTTTGACCGTGCGCCGTAGGACAATACCCCGTGCATATTCAAGCATAATAAAATCTTTATTTTTGCCTCTTTTTAAAAAAAAAATCATCATGCACTTAAATATGATAAATAAACATTTATTGAAATTTTCAGCTTAGTGCGCCCATTACTTTTGGAGAAAAACGCTTTGTCCACGATTTTACGGGACAACCCTCGTAATTATGATTCTTCCCGGAGATTTATAAATATTATCGTTGTTGATTTTTGCAGTGGGATCATGTACTGTTAACTACAATATCTCGGGAGTGTGCCTCCTCTTCAGGATACTGGTTTTCTTAGAGAATAAGAGGAATTGTATCGCTTTATTTGCTGACTTTTCAAATGGGTGTACATGAATTCTGTAAAGATTCAAAATATTTCTTCTGCTGTTGTAGTCGAGAGTGAAGCTTACAAATATCTTCTTGAATTGTATGTATTTGATCTTCCAGCTTCTCAGCGTTGATAAGCATGTTATTTCAGAGATTTGAGCCGTCTGATTAAAAACACTTCAAATCGGAATGGATTTCTGTCTGGATAGCACGATTATGTAGCAAAATCTTATTCCGGATGCATAAAGGTCTTTCTGTGTGTTGTTTCTTTTGAGTTTCATATACGGGTATTATATTCTGTGTATCATGTTCTCTGTGCTCTACATAGTTAGAACAATAAGGAAGTTTACACACAAAGCACCACATTTTACAGTACATATACTCATGTTTCTCACAAGTTTTTAGTGTCAAAAAGTTTGTACATCCTGGTTTTTGGTGCCGTAGTCTTTCAAATGTTTCTCTCTATAAAAAAGGCACACGTGATCTGTGCAAGTCATGCAATAGAATTCTGCATACCACTTATCCTTGAAGCACGTTCGTGTTTTTGAGCATGTTGGAGATTGTTCATTCATCATCCTATGATAATTCAGTCTTAGCCCATACGTGAACATAATTGTCATTGTAAGAATAGAATAAACAATGATTATGAAAACACTAGGTCAAATGGACATGCTTTTTCATTAAAGATACTTATTATGAAACCCCTTTGTAACCAACAACTAATATATCATTTTTTTCTTCAAAATTATATATTACTGCTTAATACCTCTGACAGAGAGAGAGAAAACTACATCAAAGAGAGAAATGGTTTTCATTCTAAACAATATTTGCGCATTCAAAAAATTTCAAATAAATATATATGATAGACTTATATATTATATTTTGACACCATAACCAATTGCTTTTTCGGCAAAAATGAAACTCGTAAATTGTTTTATTGGTTTTGTGTTATAGGAAAATGCTCTTGAACATCGAAATAGATTGGAAACATAAGCGCAAAATGTAGGGGATTGCGGAATATTACTACTAATGTGGAAAGTTCACGATGCAAAACGAACCTCATTCACCTGGAAGATTAAAATCATTGACAGTATCTTTAAACTTTTGCAATTCAATCTTAGCAGATTTATCTCAAACCAAATCAAATTCTTTAGACTACAAATTTAAATACTTTTATCACACAGATTTCGAAAGGAAACAGTCCTATTTGAGTAATTTGAGAGCCATGTAAAATTTGTTGAACAAGATTGATAATGTCTAAAATAGCAAAAACTCATTATTTGATGAAATCATATTTTTTTCATTCATGATAACAAAGGTATTGAACACAAATTTGTAAAAACAAAAAAAAAATTATAACGCCCCCTCCATACATGAAAATTGCACATTTAGATTTTCAAAGAAATCCAAGTTTTTAAAATATTTTACAAAAGTTTACAAATTATGCTTATTCTAAATTTTCATTTTGACACTCATCGTAAATTTGGAGTTGAATTTTGTTCCATTCATTAACCACAGTAGGAATAAATAAGACCTGTATGTTTGTGATAGACAATTTTGAAGATTATAATTTTGAGAATGTTTTGCAGAATAATGTGTAACAACGCATATGTGGAAGTGTGTAATTATGACCATTAAGAAATCAGGCACTACACCAGTAAATTAAGGTGAAGTTTGATCATTGTTTTTACTCTAGCTTCTTGTCTTCTAAAACTTAAAGAGTTTCATCTCCTTTCAAAATACACATGTAGAGTGAATTTTTGGAAGGTATTATTTCACACGTTAATGGTAATCTTACAACCAAGTTGTAAGATAAACGTGATGACTTTAACTTTAACCCTGATATTTACCCTGAGGTCCACGTAGTAAATATATAAGCGAGGTTAAACCGGATGCCATGGGCAAACGACAGGCTATGCATGCGCGAGAATGCTGGAGAGTTCGCATTTTAAGTAATTTGCCCGTAAAATAATTCGCCCTATTGGAATTAGAATATGTCATTCATTGGTAAATTGCGCTTTAATTTTAAATCCACATGTCGCATTTACATATTAATTGGCGGATCCGAATTTCCCTCATATACATATATTTTTATATACAAACTAAACTTTGATTCTATGGTACAAACTAAACTTTGATTCTATTTTTTAGCATTTCAAAATGTAGGAAGAACTTCCTGTATATAGATACATGTAACTTAACAACTTGAATGATAAACGTCATTCAACGACTAGTTCTAGCTTTTTAAAGATAGAACAGGTTTTCTCCGCCAGTTAGTTTTTTTTTTTTCATCAAGGCTCGCAACATATTTTTTTATTACCGCATGCGCGAGAACGCTGGAGAGTTCGCATTTTAAGTCATTTGCCCGTAAAATAATTCGCCCTATTGGAATTAGAATATGTCATTCATCGGCAAATTGCGCTTTAATTTTAAATCCACATATCGCGTTTACATATTAATTGGCGGATCCGAATTTCCCTCTTATACATATATTTTTTATATACAAACTAAACTTTGATTCTATGGTACAAACTTAACTTTGATTCTATGGTACAAACTAAACTTTGATTCCATTTTTAAGCATTTTAAAATGTAGGAAGAACTGTATATAGATACATGGAACTTAACAACTTGAACGAAAAACGTTATTCAACGACTAGTTCTAGCTTTTTAAAGATAGAACAAGTTTTCACCGCTAGTTAGTTGTTTTTTTTTTTTTTCATCAAGGCTCGCAACATATTTTTTTATTCCAGCAATCCAAAAACCGTTTGATAGAGGTCTACAGCAACGGTTTTTACTGTGTATGTGGGGGGAGGATCTGGAAAAAAATATGCGTGCTACAGAGCTGTGATATACGTGAATCATCAGATCTCTATTTTTCCCCTGATAGATTTATTTCGCATAAATCCGGAATAGGTGTAAACCTCATTATGGGTTAGATGTATCAAAAAAGCCCGATTTTTTAAACTGACAAAAGTCAGATAAAATTTGACAATTTTGCTTTGAGACTACAGTCAGTCATACGGAAGAAGATCATCGTAGAAAATGTGAACAAACCTACATGAATATTCACTACATCTAGAAATTTTCTTAATTGAAATTCGGTTAGAAAAACACGCATATGGTTCACGTATTGCAGTCCTTTTTTAAAGGACAGCAACTTGTTCGAAGATTTATTCCCGGCGACTTACTCACTCAGGAAAAAATAAAGTTTCTCGGGTGATCTCACTTTGATTACATAGCGACCATGGAGACGAGGATATGGGAGATAAAACATGCATACATTG
>NW_026939235.1:842500-907500 GCF_032062105.1 Saccostrea cuccullata | reverse complement strand
TTCGAAAAATAATGGACGTACTGAGCTGCAACTTCAAGTAAATATTTAAGTACACGTTATTTTTCATTTTGCAATCTATAGGCCAAAATATTTTTATTATGCATGCGTATTATGTTTACAGGATGTGATGCGTCCAATGACGCATGCTTAAAAAACCAAGGTTTTATCAAAGATTACAGAAGTACACATATATTAATACGAAATAAAAGTTTAATTGCATAAAATGGGATAAAATTATCCTTTTTCGATTCAGCTTCTAATTTTTCGTCTTTAAAAAAAGATCAGTACATCTGGTTACTTTTTGACAGTTTTCCTTGCATTCGAAATGGGCAGGTGGGAAACACTCTACACTAAAAATTGTGATGTTGAGTTCAGTTTGATTTAGTGGTTGTACTGACAACCATATTGAAAAATAAATATGAATACAGACAGTCAAAAATAAAATAATGCCTGTTTTTCAATACACAAATCAAATGGGAGCTTTTATTAGCAAAGTCTTTTTTAATCGGGTCCCCGGGTAGTTCCCAGGTAGGAAAAAACGTAAGGGAAAAATGTTAGGATTAATTGTAATGGTAAAAAAAATCCTGTCACTGCCTATATGCGATAAGAGTGTCTGTTAGTTGAACGATTGGGAGAATATCATCTGTAACTTACTAATAAATCTTCAGTCGTACGTGTATGCCCAGTTGGTTCCTTGTCTTGTTTATGTAGATACAAACATTGTGTCAATGAAATTCCTAAATTTAAGTGAGACTTATCCAAGTTATGGTAGCAAAAGATGTAACGCGACGTTGCTTTGGGTACTTTGACGTTATCATTCGTGCGCCGTAAGGTGATACATACATGTACATAACATAAAATATCATAGTTTGTTTATTTATGCATATATCTATTTGAAAATTTGTTTCATAAATGAATTTATAATATATGAAATTCATAGTCATAAAAATTCTTCTTTAAATATGTACTTAAGAGTGGTGAAAATTTCAAAACGCAGTGATGATTGTTTTGCACACCAGACAACTTGTGCACGATTTCACCGGACAACCCACGTATATTGCAAAGGATTATCCCATAAAGTATATAAAGTCAACCAACGTACGATATTCAATCTCAAAATCAATTCAACAATTAAACTTTGGGGCAGAACGAACACAAACCTTTGAAACATCAGAAGTGGGACAATGTGCCATGGATAATAGATCATTTTGCTGACAAGGGAATTGGATCGACAATAAAGCTATTTCTGTTTAATCATCTGTTTCAATAACTTACCTCGTTTAAAAAAAATGCGCATACATCGAGTAGGCTTTTTCGTTTTGAATCAACTATGAAATATAAAATCCAAATAAATGTGATGAAGGTATGTAGATTGCTAGCTTTTATAAGTAAGGTGAGTTGATGATTGAAAAATTAAAGTTATCAGGTTTATCAGGTTAATTACCCTGGGGATTATAATTTAACATAGGAATACATAGAGAAAATCTTTAAAAAATTTCTTCTTGAAGGCGCACAGCACACGGTGGGAGATAATTCTTGCGATTCCATTTGTACGTTTGACGTGACATCAATTTTAACGTCAATAATAAAAAATTAGATACGGGGCTTGGTTGTGATTCTAAGTCCCAAACAAGATCAATGATTTTTTCTCAATAAATCCGATTAAACTTCGTAAAAAGTAAGACCCGAAATATCCCCCCTTAATGTAATTCATTTTATATACTATAAATTGTATTCCTGATAAAAGCAAAGCATATTTTTTATTCTAAAATTTTATGTTGCATTGCTGAAATTCTCTTTGCGTACAATAAGCAACATCACATTATTATAATTTGTGATTTCACGATAGAAATATTGTTTTTTTCTTTCTTATTTTATTAATAAAAACAACATCAACAAGAAAAAACCAAAAGACGTTTTTACACTGTAAAATCGATGTTGTTCCCATACCCTTTCTGGTGAAAGCGGAACAAGTCTGACTATGTAGGGGATATTTGTTTTCCTCCCATTAATCACGCTTTTCAGAATATGCAGAATCAGATATATTCAGAGAAAGACCTGATAAATCTGTGAATTGAATACTTTTAACCGAATACACACGATGTAAGTTTAAAATTGGAAGGAATCGTTACTAGTACAGAAATTATCTGAAATTATGAATATTCTATTAAAGCAAATTGTTGGACTTTCTTCTACTGTCAACGTTGTCTGTTTTCATTTCCTTGAATCAAAACAAAACGTATAAAGATTTTTTTTTTGTAAATATCAATGTGTGCGTGAATATAAATTACAGTAGATGAAGAGATTAATGTTTGATATATTGAATTTAATGTTGACGAACATGGAATTTTCATTTTATCTTAAGAAGCAACTAAATATTGAGAAATGGATACAATATTGTAAAAGGTGTACATGCATATATGTAATAATATATCCCCAGGGCCACATGCTGTCTTGTTTGAAATAATGACATTTAAGAAACTATATATAATTATTCTATTTAAAGTACAGAAGAGTTGAATATACACCATTTTTTAAATCAATTAATTTGAATTAAAAAATTAAATTTAAATTCAACATATTCAACATATTAAGTTGAATTCGTATCAATGTATCATATGATATTAAATATATGATATAATTATACGTACTAAACACATTTAGTGATTTTTTTGATACATGAAAGAAACAGTGGTCGATATTTATTAACTAACAAGTGCGAAAATGTACCTCAAGGGTTCAAATGACGAAATAAATCTGCACTGTAACCGACGTTTCGACAATTCCTAATTGTCTGCAACGCAAAAAGGAAAAGGAAGGAGGTAGTTGGAGAAGATATTTAAAACTTTCCTTAATCTATACACTTAAATAATTCAAAAACGATTTACGTTTCAGAACTCTGATAAATGTAATTAAATATATTTTCAAGGCAAATGCAATATTCCAATTTGATTTTTTTTTTGTAAATTCATAGCATAGTTTTCGTCCCAAGTCTAAAAGACTTGCGATAACGTGATTTAGGGAGAATGGGAGAATTGATTTTCCGCTATTTATTAAAAAAATGGTCTTTAAAAATTATACAACAATTATTAAGATTATTTTAGGAAACAGCTAACTAAAGAAAATTGTTAACCAAAATTTAACGAGAGATTTTTTTTCACGAAAAAATGGAAAAATACACAGTTTTCAAGAGTTAAATAACACTAACAAAAAATATTATAGTTAACTATAGTTTACAGTGCAGGGAAATAATTTTGTTACAGCATCAATGCTGATTTTGGTGCTTCCTATGCTTGCTGATTTTGATGCTTCCTTTGCTTGCTGATTTTGATGCTAGTTATCCTTATCCTGATCCTGGTTTGATCCTTATCCTGATGCTGGTTTGACACTAGGTCAATGCTAGTAATGCTACCGGTAGTAGGATTATCCTGCCGGAAGTGGATAATTAAAAAACAGCATCAATATTTTAAGCCATTAAAAATAATTTTTGGGGTAATTTTTATTTGTAATTTGTATTAAATGACTTTCCTTTATCTGTTTTCACTTTGGTCAATGCTAGTTCTATCCTTTGCTTGCTGATGCTGATCCAAGTAATGCTGTTTTTTTTTAATGCTGATGCTAATGCTAGTTCTATCCCGATCCTACTTATGCTGATCCTGATGCTGGTTTATGTAACAAAATTAGTTCCCTGCACTGTACTATAATTAACTATAGTACCAATTTAGCATTCCAAAATCAAAACAGAAAATCTTTTTTTCTGTTTTAAGCATTTTGTCCTTAGTAATTGACAAAATTCAATAAATAACACAGTATACAAGGCATTTATTGGTGCTTATATTAAAAGTTTAAAGAACGCAAACCATCGTTTACATAGCTAGATTTTACGGCGTAAATTTCCTTCCAAAAACTATCACTGAAACAATTTTCACTACCACATTACAATTTGAAAAAGGCAAAAACCTACAGGGTAAATTTCCTCTCAAAAATGACACTGATACAGTTATCATACAGTAGTCAATTCAAAAGCGACTATCCTTGATATAACAAGATTCCACGGAGTAAATTTCCTCCCAAAGAATATCACTGACACAGTATTCACTACAACAATTACAATTTAGAAATAGCAAAAATCTACAGAGTAAATTTCCTCTCTAAATTCACATTGGTGCATTGTACATTCAGTAAATAAAGCCAAAGCAACGATCGTTTACATAGCTAGAATTTACGGAGTAAATTTCCTCCCAAAGAATATCACTGATACAGTGTTCACCACTATAATTACAATTTGAAAATAGCAAAAAGCTACAGGGTAAATTTCCTCTCTAAATTAACTTTGGTTCATTGCATATTCAGTATTTGAAAGCCAAAGAAACCATCGTTTAAATAGCTAGATTTTACGGAGTTAATTTCCTCCCAAAGAATATGACTGATACAGTGTTCACCACTACATTTCAAAATAGAAAAAAAATTCTACAGAGTAAATTTCCTCTCTAAATTCACATTAGTGCAAGGTACATTCCGTATTTCAAAGCCAAAGCAACCATCGTTTACATAGCTAGATTTTACGGCGTATATTTCCTCCCAAAGAATATGACTGATACAGTGTTCACCACTACATTTCAAAATAGAAAAAAAATCTACAGAGTAAATTTCCTCTCAAAATGCACGTCGCTGCATTGTACATTCAGTATTTCAAAGGGAAAGCAACCATCGTTTACACAGCTAGATTTCAAGGAGTAAATTTCCTCCCAAAGACAATCACTGATATAGTTTTCACAACTACATTACATTTTGAAAATAGCCAAAATCTAGAGAGTAAATTTTCTCTCAAAATGACATTCATACAGTAAACATACAAGTAGTCAATTCAAAAGCAAATAGCATTTTTATAACAAAACTTTACGGAGTAAATTTCCTCCCAAAGAATTTCACTGATACAGTGTTCACTACTAACATTACAGTTTGGTAATAAAAATCTACATAGTAAATTTCCTCTCTAAATTCAAATTGGTGCAATGTACATTCATTGAAATTCAACGCAACCATCGTTTACATAGCTTGTAGATTTTACGGAGTAAATTTCCTCCCAAAGAATATCACTCATACAGTGTTTACTACTACAATTAAAATTTGAAATTAGCAAAAGAGTAAGTGTCCTATCAAAAATGACATTGATACAGAGTATATTGGGTCTTTTAGACAGCTTAACATTACGGAGTAAATCCCCCCCCCCCAAAGTATAGCACTGATACACATGTACAGTTTTCAACAGATCTATAAAACGTTAACATTTTCAAGTTAACAAAATCTACAGAGTAAATTTCCTCTCAAAAATGACATCGGTGCATTGTACATTCAGTATTTGAAACCGAACTGTATTTGATTTTACCATGTTTACGGAATAAATTTCCTCCCAAAGAATATCAGTGATACAGTGCTCACTACTAACATTTACAGCTTGAAAATAGCAAAAATTTACAGGGTAAATTTCCTCTCTAAATTCATATTGGTTAATTGCACATTCAGCATTTCAAAGCCGAAGCAACTATCATTAACATACTAGATTTTACAGCCATTATTCGCAGTGAGAAAATAACATTATATATCGAAAACAGCAGTACATCAGAGGGTTAATTTCCTCTAAAAATAAATTCATACAATTGATACAATATACACTCTTTACAGGAAAGAAACATACAGGTTACATCTTATTGAAAAAAGACTTTCTAGGGACATTTTTATCTCAATACATTATTATTAAATCTATAAATAAACAACATATAATCTATACAAACGCATACAGTTTTTTTGACTGATTTCAAGCCGTATTCAACGAGGGGAGGGGGTTCAATGCGCATGCAGTAGCATGTTGACGTCACAAACAATATCTCAAAGTACGTTGAAAACTGTATTGTCCAGTCTATATCCGAGAAGGAAAAAAAAGAGGAGGCAATTCCCTCTCTTGATTATTGAAATTTGATTTCAAACACATCCATCACATTAACTTTCTTTGACCGAAGCTTCACTTCTTTGCTTTCCTTATGGCTGATGCCATTGAACACTTGCTGAATGCATTTCCAACATGTCCAAAGAAAATCTGGCCGCAATATTTTGAACAAATCCATAGTTGACCTATTGATAAAATTTTTAGACTCGTAAATCATTTCATATAATTGTTTTAAACTTTCAATTTTTCAAAACCCATGGGCATTTATTTCTTCAGGCATGCCGGTTTCATGTTGCGCACCACAGTCGAGCAGTGGTGCTTGCACAATTTTTGTAAAATCGAAAAATAGTCTTTCAGTTGGTTTTTCGTATGAACATTTCTTTCATCTAAAGAACACGTACATATACCCCCAGTCTACACACACATTTAGACAAACTAAGACAAGATAAATTTTATTTGAGGACGATGTCAATTTTCTCATATAAATCTAGATTATAACTTTTGTATTAAACACGATTTTGAATTCAGATTAGTTCAGACAGTACATTTGCAATTGAAACACTAATTACTAACGCCAAAAGGGGAATTCAGAGAGGTAAATGATAACTTGTACATGCCGGTAGTTTTACTACAAATAAAATGATCGCTAAAGTGTTTAGCATTTCACACAATAAAGAAAGCAACCACCTTGACCAAGGATCGAAATCCTCATGTAACTGTAGATAAGGATAGAATTCATATGCCAGACATTTCCTTAATTACGATTATCGTAACATATACATATATAATTGTAAATTTACCTTTATTATTCAATGTTTGGTCTTTGTTTCGTTATTTCTCCATTCATCGGAAAACAGTCACTTTTATATCCAGTCGTCACTTAAACCACTCCTGAAATAATTGCGTTCACTTATTGAGGGGCAGTCTAACTTGGCTTTCTTTCTCTAACTTGCTTCGTGTTCTCTGCGACTTTGAAGTTGATTAGCCACTGGGCACAATGCAAATATCCGATGCCGCCAATTTCAAAACTGCCTTACACACAAATCATCATGTGGGGTAAATAACGGGAAACGGAAAAATTACCTGTTTTCACACAGAACGTGAAAACAATTTCATTGTTTTCAAGATAAATGAATGAATTAGCGTCAATAGGTTGTTGAGAGAGAAAATTGAGATGGTCTGTTTCTTATCATTTCATATTTTTTTTTTCCGGTGCGTGAATCCCCGCTGTTACATTTGTAATCAACCCCTTGTATTGGATAGAGCTTCGGCCATGTCATAAACTTCTGAACTAAATCAAGCTGTAAGTTCACATTTTTTCACCATCAAAATCTAAGCCCGACAAAATCACAGGTCGCCATATTTACATTTTGTTGATATGTAACATATACTCTTCTGCAATTGCATAAACATTATCTTCTCATGTAGCAGTAACCGAGATTGAGGTTTCAAAGATGTGATAAAAATCATGGCCTGTTATTCTTTTTAGTTGATCTATCGACACTAACGACATGAGGTCAAAAAAGAGAAAAAAAGATTTTAGAAAAATCTAACGCAAAAGCAATACTGATAAAACTTGTTTTGAACTTTTAATTTTAAAAACTCAAATAATGTAAATCATCTAAGATAAAAAATATATATATATCGCCTTCCTTTTTATATGCCTGTATTTTCTATTCCTAACTGTAATTTATTATTAACGACTTGTATTCGATAATGGTGTATTGAAACCTGAAAGCTCAAGCTGATCTCTGAGAAATTGTCAATAATGTAAATCCATTGAAGTTTATTCCATTTTGATATTTACAGGTTTTACATATACTCTACTACTACATGTATCGCATATGTATAATTATTTCATGTGACAGTATATTAATTAATACATTATTGAAAATGTTTATTTTTCAGGATGTAACAAAAATATGAACAGTTAACATTTACATGCAAAGAAATCTTGTCCGATTGACCCGCACCGATGAAGTCAATAAAAGTGTAATTGATGCAAATCACCCATATTCCCCAAACCCTGGCAGGACAGTTTACGGCAGCAGATTTCGATTTCAGTAGGGTGGATCCTAGGTTTTCAGCTTTTTTGGTTAAAGAAAAATAAACTTGATACATTCCTCCATTTATTTCTATTAGTGATATTTTTACATTAAAATGAAAATATTAACATAGTCAATCAGGTTGTGTCTAGGTATCACAACGGTAAATGTTTTCACAAAAAAAAAATGTAAAAAAAGAATTAGGTATACATAAATGTTTACTTGAAAAAAAAAATTAGCAGGAGATGTTTAACATTACCAGTCACACTAGCTGATACATCCTCACACACAAAACGGTACCTTCACGGCATTTTCTTTTTTCCATTTGCAAACAGGGCTACCTCAAATCCACGCGTTTTTAATGTGTTTATAAACATTCCGAGTGCATCACAGGTAGTAGCCTCCCATGCCCGGAAAAAGGTCCTTCCAAAAACCTTTATTTGTTCAAAAAGTACATAAATTTACTAGACACAGGTACCAAAGTTGTAAAAATGGATTGGAAGAGAATAGAAAAACGTCTCAAAAGAAAGGAAAATCAATTTGATATGTATGGAGTTATATTTGACTTAGTTCATTTTGATTGGTCAATTACCGGTGTGATGCCTCTACCCATTTAGTACTCCCTCTTGTTTAACCAGGAAATGATGCCGACTTCCGGGAATTTCGTACCCTTTTCCCCATAATTCGACGCGCAGTACTTCCAGCATTACCAAGTTCATCATACCCGAAGTTAATTTATACTAAGGGAAATAAAATTATATGGAAATACGTAAATAAAAAATTGAAAGACAGCTTATTTCTACTAACGATATAGTTTACTACATTTTATAATTTTTATAACTTTCTTTTTCTTTTATTTACGTTTTTTTACAGTATTTGATTAATCTGAACCCCCCCCTCCCCTCCAAAAAAAAGAATGGGTGCAAAGGCTTCTAAATAATTAGTTTTGTACTTTTGTTTTAAACCCAATTAACTTAAGACATTAATTGCCTCGCCAAGATCTCTCGGGGAAGTTTCACAGATTAACGTTAATTCGGCTTTTATTGAGTTCGCTCTCCGGATAGAATGCTAAGGTTTTCTTGGCATGTTTCCTTTCTGAGAAAGGATATCTATCTATACTGCTAAAAAAAACTTTTAAAAATAAAACAAAAATAAAACAAAAACAAAATAATTAATAAGGAAAAAGCAATACTGATAAAATTTTGTTCTGGACTTAAAAATTCAAATTTATATATACATCATTTTTAAAATAAAAAAAAATGCGTTCGTTTATTTAAGCATAATTTTTCTTGATATCTGGGCAATTAAGTGTATTTTTTCATTTAATTGAGTGACTGAAAGTAATGGCGATCGACTTCTGCAGGATGGGCAATGTGATACCTCCATAGCCCTAAAGAATACATGCTGAGCACATATTGCTTCTAATCGAGAATTAATGGGTAGAAGATCTGATAACCATATGTACTTAACTGTGTGGGATTGTTTTGCATAACATGGAATAAAGAAAGTAATTTTGTAGACACTATATTTTGAACTAAGATTCAATGTCTTTTTTTTTTATTTTGGCAACTTCATGTACCTAATAATAGCAATTCCCCCGAACCCTTTCGACAAGACATGTAAGATCTGTTGTCGAAAAGTTTTGCTAAAAACAGTTTTTTTTTCTTTTAATTTCTCAAAAATAATTTAGTCTATCTGTACATTGTTTAACTATTTAATATTTCAAAGAGAGGAATGCTAAAACACTCGGGAATTCAACTTAATAAAAAATTCGATATCAGCCTGCATGTGTAAAAGAAAAGACAATCTCGGCCTTATCCAAGTTCCCCTGTAGTTAAATTCTTTTTTATACATGTATATTTCTTTAAATTTGTAAATATACAAATTATACAGTGTTAGTGTTAAAAGTTTAAAAAATGCATGTTTAAATTAAAAAAAGAAAAAAAAAATAGACAGATTGTGTAACTGTAATTACGCTATATAAAATAATATGTATTTCAAATTTTTACTATCATTCTTCACAATTTTTGCAGTCCGACATCCAATAATATGTAAATAACGAATTACAATAGGATCGAGATGGCATAAAGAAAGCAAATCATTTATAATATTGGAGTTTTATTGTCAAAAATGAGGTTTTTCTTTTTCTCTTTTTTAATCTCATTGTGTTAGTGTAGATATATAATCGAAAAG
The DNA here is from genome assembly GCF_032062105.1 of Saccostrea cuccullata. Taxonomy (NCBI): domain Eukaryota; kingdom Metazoa; phylum Mollusca; class Bivalvia; order Ostreida; family Ostreidae; genus Saccostrea; species Saccostrea cuccullata. The sequence continues at coordinate 897,315 of NW_026939235.1, read as the reverse complement.
GAATAATTGTCCGTGATATTTTTCAAATCTTCATGATCCTTGAAACCGCATATTTACAAAAAATAAATACTAAGACACGAGTAGATAATGTTAATGCACTCGCAGCAGAGTATAATGTTAAATATCAACAAATTGTAAGTAATAGTATGGCAACTTGTGCTTTTGACAGGCTTAGATTTTGATGGTGAGAAAATGTTGAAATTACAGCTTAATTTAGGTCAGATTATTATGACATGGCCGCAGCTCTATCCAATACAAAGGGTTGATAACAAGTGTAACAGCGGGGATTCACACAGCGGAAAAGAAAATGGTGAAATGATGAGAAGCAGACCATCTCAATTTTCTCTCACAACAACCTAATTCATTTATCTTGAAAATGATGGATTTGTTTTTCAGTTCTATGTTAAAACAGTTTATTTTTCCGTTTCCCGTTTTTATATCCTACATAATTATTTGTGTGTATGACAGTTTTGAAATTGGCGGCATCAGATATTTGCATTCTGCCCAGTGGTTCATCTACTTCAAAGTCACAGAGAACACGAAGCAAGTTTGGGAAAGAAAACCAAGTTAGACTGCCCCACATTTTGTGAACGCAATTATTTCAGGAGTAGTTTAAGTGACGACTGGATACTAGTGTAAAAGTGACTGTTTTCTGATGAATGGAGAAATATTGAAACCAAGACCAAACATTGAATAATAAAGGTATATTTACAATTATATAATTATGTTTATGTTAGGTTAAGTGTAATCAAGGTAGTGTCTTCAAATGAATTCTACTCTTAACTACAGTTCATGACGATTTCGATCCTTGGGGGTCAAGGTGGTTGCTTTCTTTATTGTGTGAAATGCGAAATAAACACTTTAGCGATCATTTTATTTGCAGTACAACTACCTGCATGTACATGTTATCATGTATCTCTCTGAACTCCCCTTTTAAGTTTTAATTGCATATGTCCTGTCTTAACTAATCTGAATGCAAAATCGTGATTAATGAAGTAGTATATGATCTGCATGATTTTATATGAGTAAATTGAAATCATCCTCAAATAAAAATTTATCTTGTCTTAGTTTGTCTAAATGTGTGTGTTGGGGTATATGTACGTGTTCTTTAGATGTATGAAATTTCCATACGAAAAACCAATGGAAAGACTATTATTCGATTTTACAAAAATTGTGCAAGCACCACTGCTCGACTGTGGTGCACAACATGTAAACCGGCATGCCTGAAGAAATAAATGCCCATTGGTTTTGAAAATTTGAAAGTTTAAAACAATTATATGAAATGATTTACGAGTCTAAAAATTTTATCAATAGGTCAACTATGGATTTGTTCAGAATATGGCGGCCAGATTTCTTTTGGACATGGAAATGCATTCAGCAAGAGTTCAATTGCATCAGCCATAAAGAAAGCATATAGAAGTGGAGCTTCGGTCAACGAAAGTAAATGTCATAGATGTGTTTGAAATCAAATTGTTCGACAATAATTAAGAGAGGGACTCGCCTCCTTCTCCTTTTTTCCTTCTCGGATATAGACTGGACAATACAGTTTTCAACGTACTTTGAATTTTGTTTGTGACGTCAACATGCTACTGCATGCGCATTGAACCCCCTCCCCTCATTGAATACGGCTTGAAATCTATAAAAAAAAACTGTATGCGTTTCTATGGATTATATGTTGTTTATTTATAGATTAAAAATTAATGTATTTCATCATTAGTATTTTGAGACAAAAATGTCCCTCGAAAGTCTTTTTTTCAATAAGATGTTACATGTATGTGTTTTTCCTGTAAAAGGGGTATATTGTATCAATTTGTTTTTAGAGGAAATTAACCCTCTGATGTTCTGCTGTTTTCTATGTATATAATGTTTATTTTCTTACTGCGAATAATGACTGTAAAATCTAGTATGTTAATGATGGTTGCTCTGGCTTTGAAAAACTGAATGTGCAATGAACCAATGTGAATTTAGAGAGGAAATTTACCCTGTAGACTTGTGCTATTTTCAAACTGTAAATGTTAGTAGGTAGCACTGTATCACTGATTTTCTTTGGGAGGAAATTTACTCCGTAAACATGGTCTAATCAAAAATCTACGTAAACGATGGTTGCTTTGGCTTTCAAATACTGAATATACAATGCACCAATGTCATTTTTGAGAGGAAATTTACTCTGTAGATTTTGTTAACTTGTGTATCAGTGCTATACTTGGGGGGAGGGGGGGGGGGTTACTCCGTAAAGTTAAGCTGTCGAAAGGACACAATATACACTGTATCAATGTCATGTTTGATAGGACACTTACTCTTAGATTTTTGCTAATTTTAAATTTTAATTGTAGTAGTAAACACTGTATGAGTGATATTCTCTGGGAGGAAATTTACTCCGTAAAATCTACAAGCTATGTGAACGATGGTTGCGTTGGCTTTTAAATACTGAATGTACATTGCACCAATGTGAATTTAGAGAGGAAATTTACTCTGTAGATTTTTATTACCAAACTGTAATGTTAGTAGTGAACACTGTATCAGTGAAATTCTTTGGGAGGAAATTTACCCTGTAAAGTTTTGTTATATAAAGGCTATTTGCTTTTGAATTGACTACAGTATGTTTACTGTATGAATGTCATTTTGAGAGAAAATTTACTCTCTAGATTTTTGCTTTTTTCAAATTGTAATGTAGTTGTGAACACTATATCAGTGATTGTCTTTGGGAGGAAATTTACTTCGTAAAATCTACATGTAGCTGTGTAAACGATGGTTGCTTTGGCTTTGAAATACTAATGTACAATGTACTGACGTGCATTTTGAGAGGAAATTTACTCTGTCGATTTTTTTTTTCTATTTTGAAATGTAGTGGTGAACACTGTATCAGTGATATTCTTTGGGAGGAAATTAACTCCGTAAAATCTAGTAATGTAAACGATGGTTTCTTTGGCTTTGAAATACTTAATGTACAATGCACCGACGTGAATTTAGAGAGGAAATTTACTCTCTATTTTTTTGTTAATAACAAACTGTAATGTTAGTAGTGAACACTGTATCAGTGAAATTCTTTGGGAGTAAATTTACTCCGTAAAATCTTGCTATGTAAACGATGGTTGATTTGGCACTGAAATACCTGGGTACTGAATGTACAATACAACAACGTGAATTTAGACAGGAAATTTACTCCCTTTATTTTTGTTAATAACAAACTGTAATGTTAGTAGTGAACACTGTATCAGTGAAATTCTTTGGGAGGAAATTTACTCCGTAAAGTCTTGTTATATAAAGGATAGTCGCTTCTGAATTGACTACTGTATGTTACTGTTTGAATGTCATTTTGAGAGGAAATTTACTCTCTAGATTTTTGATATTTTCAAATTGTGAATAAATGTAGTTGTGAACACATTATCAGTGGAAGTCTTTGGGAGGAAATTTACTCCGTAAAATCTAACTGTGTAAACGATGGTTGTTTTGGTATTGAAATACTGAATGTGCAATTAACCAATGTGAATTTAGAGAGGAAATTTATCCTGTAGATTTTTGTTATTACCAAACTGCAATGTTAGTAGTTAACACTGCGTCAGTGATATTCTTTGGGAGGAAATTTACCCCCTAAAATGTAGCTGTCTATTACACTGTACATGTATCATTGTCATTTTTGAGAGGAAATTTACTTTGTAAACATTTGCCTTCTTCATTTTGTAATGTGGTAGTGAAAACTGTTTCAGTGATAGTCTTTGGGAGGAAATGTACTCCGTACAATCTAGCTATGTAAACGATGGTTGCTTTTGTTTTGAAATACTGAATGTACAATGCACCAATGTGGATTTAGAGAGGAAATTTACTCTGTAGATTTTTGCTATTTTTAAATTGTAATTGTTGTAGTGAATTCTGTATCAGTGATAGTCTTTGGGAGGAAATTTACTCCGTAAAATCTTGTTATATCAAGGATAGTCGCCTTTGAATTGACTACTGTATGTTAACTATGTAGTGTCATTTTTGAGAGGAAATTTATCCTGTAGATTTTTGTCTTTTTCAAATTGTAATGTGGTAGTAAAAACTGTTTCAGTGATAGTTTTGAGAGGAAATTTACTCCGTAAAATCTAGCTATGTAAACGATGGTTTGCGTTCTTTAAACTTTTAATATTCGCACCAATAAATATCTTGTAAACTGTATTATTTGTTGAGTTTTGTCAATACCTAAGGGCAAAATGCTTAAAACAGAAAAAAAGATTTTTTGTTTTGATTTTGGAATGCGTTCGGCAAAGTTAAAACTTTGAAACTTTGATTTACTATGGTGAAAAGCTTGGAACTTTGATTTACTATAGTGAAAACTTTTGAACTTTGATTTACTATGGTAAAAACTTTGTAACTTTGAATAACTATGGTTTAAACTTTGGAACTTTGATTTACTGTAGTAAAAACTTTGGAACTTTCACTAAATCGGAAGCAAAAATAAATTCCAAGGGTTTTGTAGTACTTAATGAAAGTTCTATAAGATAAAAATTACGTCATTTAGAATCAAAATATTTGCTTCCTTAATTTCAGATAACTTTTTTTCTACTGTTTAATGTAAATTTTGCATTTAATTTATTACTTTGCATATTTAAATTAAAATGAACAACAAAACCAGCCAAAACAAACCAATACCATACCTCTTAAAACAGACTAAAAAAATAAAAAAAAAAAAAACATAATAAAACAAAATAGAAACATTTAATACTTTAATTTAATATAGTAAACACTTTGGTGCTTTGATTTAATATGGTGAAAACTTTGAAACTTTGATTTACTAAAGTAATAAATTTGGAACTTTGATTTACTATGGTGAAAACTTTGAAACTTTGATTTACTATGGCGAACACTTTGGAACTTTGATTTACTATAGTAAACTATAGTTACCTTTAGTTTACTATATTATTTTTTGTTAGGGTTTACTCATAGTTTTTTGTGATATGTATAAAAAAAGATGACTATATTTGGGTTTAAAATGGTTAAAAGAAGAAGTCATTGAAATCTAACAGCTAATTAAGCTAATCTGTTTTCTTTTTAAATCAAGGTTAAAGTAGTTCATTTATTAAAATTTACTCTCTCTTTAAACATTTAAGGGGGATAACTTTTGGAATTTATTGTCTAAAAGCCACTCATACTATTTTGTCAAAAATGTACATACACATAGTATTTGTGGTCATGTATCAAATATACAAAAATAGCGAAAATTAAACGACATGAATTTGTTTTGAGTGGGTGTGCTTTACATCCTTAAGTACAGCGAAGTCATGATAGATTATATTTATATCTAAGTAAATTTATGACTGCTCAAACCCTCAGGACCAGAGCAGGGTCACAATGGGAGATTACAGTTTTACATAGAAATATATATGAACATGTTGTTAAAAATCTTCTTTAGAACAGCAAAGCATTGATTGGACTTATTTTAATGGAAGCATCCTCAGGTAGTGTATTTTCAAGTTTGTTTAAGTTATTGTCCCATGGAGATAAGGTAGACCCAAATGGGGGATCAACTTTTTTTACATAGGAATATATAGTAAAAAACTTTCTCAAGAACAGAAAATCCATGATATTGATACTGCGGCTTCTTCGGTTTGTGTACAAAAATGTTTCAAATGAGGGCCCTCAGGAGTAAGGTTGGACCACATTTTTGGATCAAATATGTAAAAATGTATAACTAGGAAACAAATTTCCGCTCAAGAGCAAAAAAGTAATTTATATCCACATGGAATAGTGAAATATTCAAATATCCCTTAACCCTGTAAACTTTTCAATTATGAACTGATTATTACTATTGCTTATTATCGTAGACATTGTGCCTAGGTATGCGATATGGCCAATGGACTTCTTTCTAGTAAAATATACGCAGCACTGTTACATGAAAGGCTTCCTATGAGAAATCAACGGAAAAAAGACGTGCAAAATCGGGACTTTGTTTAACTGAATTTATTTTTATTAAGCCAATTTATTATAGCAGAACCAAAATACGTATAGAAATAGCATAGTATAACACACTCTGTATTATATGAATTTTTGTCCTATCGATAGACAGTCTCGTGATGAATGCATAGTACGTGTACTGAATGTAGGTCATTAAGAAGTTTCAATATTGCAAGGGCACACCCTGGTGAAGATTAAAAATTCAAACAATTAATTGTTTCTGCATATATGGTACTTTCCGAAAAAGGCTGCTGCTTTGAATACAATTTGCGTTTTAACAGTTAAAATTTCAAGTAAATAGGAAAATGTCGAAATATGTTTGACTTTTACCAAATATGTTGTGTACTTATAAAATAACGCTCTCGATTTAAAGAAAGCAGTAGTACTTTTCAAGTTAAGGAATATATCCTTTATCTATATATATTCAAAATATCGTTAAGATCTATTTGGTGTATGCCCTTGCGACCAACAAAAAAAAAACAATTTTATGAAAAGGATATGGAGATAACGAACATTATTCAATCTCAAAGTCCATAAAACAATACAAAATAGGAGCAGAGCAAACACGGACCTCCGAAAGATCAGAGGTAGAATCATGAGGCATTTCGATGTAAAATACACCAAACCTGTATATATATTAAAAAGATTAAATACATTCCCTCGATAGTTAATGAATAATGGCACTAAACAAAGGATATACATCGTTATTAATAGCCTATTTAAATTTTTTAACTGATATTCTCTTGAATAATAGAACGCCTTTTCATTGTTAAAAAATTCCTCAATCTGCCTCTAATAGCAAATGAAATACGTCATTTTTATCAAAATGACGTCATGTTGACAAGTTCATCATGATCAATAATATGTTTATAATCAGTTGTATGGGATTTAATTAGCAACCTTTTTATCCATTGATAAGATTTATTTTTGTCTATTATGCAAATACAGTTAAAGACCGCAGAACATTAACTGGCAAGATTAGAAATATGCAGCTTACGTCATTTCTAACTGTCACAACCAAATCATTCAAAGATAGACAATGAAATGGGCGGATTCAATTGGACGCGGACGGCCGGAAAAAAATAAAAAAAAAAAACATTGGATTGAAATTCTTGTTTGAAATTCATTTTAAATCCACCTGGGCTGTTTTCAAAAGCAAAGTGTAAATGTATGATCGAAAAGACCAAAAAATTCAATTCCCAATGAATTTCCAAATACATTTTGGTTGAAATCAATATTGATATAAGTTTATAGCCTGTATAATAATTTTAAAGAACACTGGAAAATGTCATAGAAGAACCTTTTTTTCAGGAAACGTCCATTTGATCCTATACAAAAACGGGGGGGGGGTTCAAAAATTGTCGAATCGGAACTGCTTTTTATCAATTATTTTTTATTATCACAATCACTTTTTTAGTTTTGTCTTCAATGAACATTTTTGACAACTTTTTTTATTTATTTCCAAGATCATTCCCCACCCCACTCCAACGCACACATACATAATTATGTTATATTAAACATAAATCAAATATTTGTCCCTTTGTATATTTCTGTATAACGCTGGACAGAAACATATGATTTATATATGATTTTCAAACTACACAGATATTGATTTTTTTTCTGGGTCAATCAGTAATAATGTAAATGTACTTTCTAGGGTAGATGACGTGGGTTGTAAATAAAATTCAAGCTAGAATTTCAATCCAATGTTTTCTAGACCCCCCGCGTCGAATTGTCCCTGCCAATTTTATTGTCTTCCATTAAATATTTTGATTGTAACAGATAGAAATGACATAAGCTGCATATTACCAATCTTGCCAGTAAATGTCATGCGGTCTTAAAGGTGCAAATTATTTTTGTCATTGGAATACTGTAAAACGAGAAGAAGTTGGCGCACTACTAATTTTAGCGCTTTTGGCGCAAGAGCCCCCGAACGCTTGATGGATTGTACGCTAACGGATTTCTTAACATTATTGTGTGTGTTCAAAGCTTTCGATTAACTAAATGTAAACAGGAATGCGTAATTACGTAATGCCGAAGAGTCGCTGGATTTTTATATACGCACTAGCACGGTACGATCGATCGAGAGTGTTCTGATAAATTATAATTTAATTAATTTATTTTAAATTATTACCCGATAATTATCATTAGCAGTTTCAAAGTTTGGCTTCTCGGAGTGTCAATCTTCTATCGCCTCGAGGTTAAAGCTGAACACTTCTCATAAATAGGCACTGTCAGACGGTATATAGCCCATTTGATTTCGTCACAACCGATTGAACACTCAAAACCCGTGGCTGACATGTAGTATTCTTCTCGTGGTCTCAGATTTCTTGCGTTTATTCCTTGTTTTATGTGCATTTATTTTTTTGTAAATAATGTATTGATCCTTTATCTTGTTTCGTAAAAATACGTTAAATTCGATAATTTCATCGCAACCGAGTAGCACGGCTGTGTAAGATGTACGTCTACACTAGTCGGATCTCTACATCAGAATACATTGAACTGATTAAGCGATCTGCTCCTTACATATGGGTTGTAGGGAAAGTGTTGAAGAACCCAGATAGCAAGAGATAGTTGGACCAACATTGACCCACTTTTTTTCAACGTTGGCCCATTGTTGGTAACCTTACGTTGGCCCACGGTGATTTTGCTCATCGGCCCGACGTTGGTCCACAATGTTGGCATATTGTTGGGCCAACGTAGGTATAATTGTATGACAACTAACAAACAACCTTAATTACTTGTTGGTTAACTTGGCACAAAGTTGGTCCTTTGTTGAAATGTCAGGTGGCATATTGTTGGGCCAACGTAATTTTAAGTGTATGCTAACTAACAGCCAATCTAAACAATTGGTTGGTTAGGTTTGCCTTGCGTTGACCCTTTGTTACAATGTCAGATGGTAAATTGATGGGCCAACGTATTTACTACATACGAAGCATTGTTAAGGCTTGAAAAAGGGGGCGGGGCCTAATTTATACAAGAAAAGTATACTGTGACGTCACACAAAAGTATGACTTTTATGTATTTCCTATAATACCTGAAAATGAAATAATTTGCAGTTTTTAACTGTATTAGCATAATAAACAACAATATAACTTATCAATGCATTTAAAAAAGTGGCTAGTTAAATCCCATGTAGCTGGTTATAAACAAAGCACTGATCGCGATGAACTTGTAAAAATGACGTCATATTGGTAAAATGACGTATTTTATGTGCTGTGAAAGGCAGATTTAGGACTTTTTTAAGAATGAAAAATGCATTTTATTATTAAATGGAATATGATTTACAGGTTTTAAATAGTTGATTAATACCAATGTATATCCTTTGTTTAGAGCGATTATTAATGAACTACTGAGAGAATGTATTTTATTAATTATGTCGTGTTTTTATGAACAGGTTACGCATATTTTACATCGAGATGCCTCATAAAATCGTACACTCTCAAGAGCATACACTTCATAGATCTGAACCATTTTTTGAATATAGATAAAGGATATTTTCCTTAACTTGAAAAGTGCTGCTGCTTTCTTTAAATCGAGGGCATTATTTTATAAGTACACAAAATATTTGGTAAAAGTCAAACATATTTCGACATTGGCCTATTTACTTGAAAATTAAACTGTTAAAACGCGAATTCTATTCAAAGCAGCAGCAATTTTCAGAAACTACAAAGTATGCAGAAACAATTAATAGCTTGAATTTTTAATTATTACAACTAGGGTATGCCCTTGCGATACTGAAATTTGTTAGTGACCCACATTCAGTACACGAACTATGCATTCATCACGTGACTGTCCATCGATTGGACTAAACTTCATACAGTACAGTGTGGGTTATAATAAGCTATTTCAATAAGTATTAAAGTTCTGTGATAATAAAACAGCTTAATGAAAATAAATTTAATTTAAAAAAAATCCCTCTTTTTTGCTCGTCTATTTTCCGTTGATTTCTCATAGTAGGCCTTAACAGTGATGCGTAGAAATATTTGCAACTGGTCAAGTGATTCTTTACATAGACCTATTTTATGCCTTTTTAAAAGTCATAATACATACATGGACATATTCAATGAAAACATTACTAATGATTCACTGTGTAAAATTTTATTTACATAAATTCAATCATAATTTGCAAAATTAATTTTAAAATAGACAAAGGACGTAAATTTTAAAATATTATAAATCCAAAATTCTTAATCAGGGCTCACTTAATCTATCACTGTCCTTTTGTTGTATTCCCGCTCTTTTTCCCGTCCCTTCGTCGCCTCCCGTTTTCTTCATCTTGATCTTTGTCATACGTACTCGTTCTATATACAATTTATACTCTTCGATTTCATTGTTATTTGCCGCCTCGACATTTGTTTTCCTTTCAGTCTCTGACTGAAAATACCAAATAATTTGATATTAGAAACAGTACAATTACTGGACCAATTAACTAATGAATTAATGACACTTCAAATTAAGTTTTTTTAAGAGAATGATATACAATACTATTAATGGTGCATGATCTATAAACCTTAATACCCTTGTTACAATCGTGTCTGTAATAGACAGTTAAGTATTAGAGACAAACAAATTAAAAATTAAAAGATGATATTTAAAGCTATCGTGCAAAGTCTTAAACCTATTATACGCAACGAGCAAAGCGGTGTCCGCCATATTTCTCTACTCGGTGATGGTTACAATTCCACATTTATGTTATCAATCGCGGTCACAGACTATTGTACACGCTTCCAGAAGGCCTAGAGTATACACTAAACCCCCCAAAATATAAGTCAAACTTGTACTGTCTTTCGCTAAGTTTCAGAAACTAATACAATACAATTTTTGAATGCTTTAAAAAATGTAATAATAATAAATTCATAAAAAAATAAATGTTACAATTTTACAAGCACGTGATTTTTTGCTTATGAAAAATACATTTATAAAACAACGTATTTCAATGCTTACCTGACGCTAGACAGTACAAACTTAATCATGGATTATACGATAAGTAAAAACAAGTGTTATGAAAAGTAAAAGTAGAAGTTTTCTTTCAGCGCCTACATCATTCCCGAATAAGCCCTGCGACATGAAAACAACGGTTATCTGTGAAACCGGCCTTAATTTCCAGTTTCTAAAAATAGTAACGATTTCTCCAAACCTCTTTTAACCGTTCGGGGATCAGATCTTATCTGAGAAAATATTACCCAGATGAAAATACTCTGAATATATTGAATCAAAAATTATGAATTATATATTCTTTAGAAATGTTCATGTATTTTGTGAATATATGGAATACAACATTTAGAATTATATATTCTTTAAAAATGTTGATACATGTGTATTTTGTAACCAAATCTTCTCTCTCTCTCTATCTCTCTATCAAACTTACGTACACAGTGTTAATGCATGAATACAGGACACAGGGGTCGGAAGCAAATTGAAATGGGGGGGGGGGGAGAGAAACAAACATAATAAGGTAAACTTCAGTAATTTTCCATGCTTATATTATGTCTATTTTCATTTTTTTTTTGGGGGGGGGGGGGGGGCTGAACCCCCTTGTCCCCCTTTTTCATTCCAAGGCTTATGCAGGAATGGATTAAACTTTTCCTTGACAGAAAAGGGAATACAGTAATGAAACATAGGATATAAAATTCAGAAAACGAAATTTTTACTTTGGGCAATGATACAGAATTACCGGTACATTTATGGATAACGTAGAATTCAGATTTTGTATTGCCCAAGTTATCTGCAGTTGTATTATTTGTTTGCAATAAATTCCTAGCCAACATTTTCCTGAAAAAGGGGGGATTTTTTTTTAATGCTAATGTAAAGAACAATACAGTTGGTAGACAATCATTTTTTGTAAAATTTTGAACCTGGGTTGAGTTTACATACTGTATATGTCGTCTTCGCTGGCCAAGGGTTTCCAATCCGGAAGCTACTCTACTTTTAGTGTAGATTTCGGATCGGAATTCCTCTGCTAGCGAAGATGACATGTGTATATAATGAATGTGGTTTTAAAATGTGCATGTTCTTGTGTATATCAAATGTACCTATTCAAGAATTTTTATATAAAATAAGTTTTTTTCCCAAATCTTAAATATAAAGTGTCTTTCTGCCCATGGCAACTCGGGCTAATTTGTTACATGGAAAAAAAAGTATCAGTAAACGATTTTGATATTGTCCATGGACTTTTCTGATGCATAAACTGCATCAATAACCAGAGCGGTTGATAGAGGGTGTATCAAATATATAATAAGTCATCAGTTTTAAAAACCAAATGCGTAAAAAAAAAAAAACAATGTTATTCTGAACCCAGGAAAATGAAATTACAATATTAATAGAAATGAGAAGTACTTATATACAATTTATGTAGAAATGAACTGATCCATGTTGAAACTTGCCTGTCAGAGAGAAAAATAGGTGTAGAATTTAGAATTAAATTATATTTGTCATTGTGTACATTTTCACAGAAACTTTTCAATTCACTCCCCCCCTCCCCCAGGTACATATAAAACGTTTAATTTCCTAGCTAGATTTACCGCAAATGGTTCTCTTCCACATGTCAAAAAAAAAAAAAAACTTGTCCTAACAACTTTTCACGATGAACATAATCTGTGCCTCTTTTTTTCGTAATAATTATTCTAGCTTTCAAGTTGTCTGACTCCTTGCTTTATCCGATTATGCTATGTAACCAAACATTTATATATTGGCTTCAGATCTGTAGCTCGCTGGAATGCAGCTGGAAAAAATAAGGATGTCCGTCCAGGAAGCTTATGTGCACAAAAAGCGCACTTTTCCCATTTATCAGTATTTTTCCGTTATATAAATTATGCTAACCCCTAAAGGATTTCCTAACCGTGTTCTCCTAGCACATTTACTACGCCTACGATAAAAAATTCCCCAAAATGTTGTTTATAGCCCCTCTGGGCCTGATATATAGAGTCCATCGAAAATTGGGTAATACATACATACGAGGGTTGTCCCAAAATTCCGTAGACAAGCGTTGTTTTGTAGGAACCCTACGTCATACATGAATGAAACTTTGTATATAGATTAAACAAACACTATCTATAACATTTATGGACAAATATGGAGTTACTACACAAATTATTCCAATTTAAAAGACGCATTTCATTGTCTGGTGTAGGAAGGCGGCGCAATACCCAAAAGATGCAATTAAAATTTGGTATATTATATTTAAAATCCTATGGAAAAGTAATTACTACCCCATATTTTTTTTAATGGAAATGAAAATTCTTAATATTGTTTAATTAACTATATTTCCTCAAATTTTGGTGTGTATGCTTTGATAAATATGAATTTTATAACGTTTTATATACATGGGGCTAAAATCCGAATTTTTGAAAAATGGCGGCTGCGTTGGCCGAGGCGGAGCACTGGACTATGATCAACTGTTTTGATCCTGAATTCACTCTTACAGAAATGTACCAGTCATAAATGTTTGGTAGACTAGGAAACTTTTTCTCCTCCTTAGTATTTAAAATGACTAAAACGGTTTCTCTCTGTATATGTCATTACAGTAATTAAAATAAACGACAGGGCTAAGAAATGGGCAAGAGTTCCATTGTGCAAATCCATTAGAGAAAATAGACAAAAAGCCCGTAGAAATATAGCGTTTTCAAATTATTATTATTTCATACCTGTACATGCATATACTTTGTTTACATATTTTAATGTTTAATCATATCATAGTAATTAAGATATTTCACATTTATAACTATAACCGTTTCGTTTGATTTAAGAATTTGATTCTGGTAGTTGAAATATTTTCTCCAAAATTTTGAACCGTTGACATTTGTATTTTTTGACGTTACAGATTGCTCCGGGTGCTAGAGAACGATATCACATTCAATGTTATTACTCAAAAAGTTTTCAAGTAAACATGATAAAACTTCGTAATTTATCTGCCAAGAACACGCTTTATCCACCCTGAAAATTTTATAAAGATACATTAATTTCTTTAAAAGATATGAGCTCAGTCTACGAAATTTTGGGACAACCCTCGTATATATATATATATTGTCTTATCCAGAGGGGGGTTCCCCTTTACTTTTTGCCAAGTGGAGAGAGGAAGAAAGAAAGAGAGAGAGAGAGGGGGGAGCGTTTTCCGAGAATAAATATTTGTAGTCTAACTTTACATGTATGTATTGAATATATAGATTCTCACAATTTAGTTTCCTCCATTCACCTTCTTGATTACTTTTTATGAGAGAATGGTAGAAAATATTCTACTTATTCTTAATGCTGCAAATCCATTCAATTTTAAGGCATCGGTAGTTTTTAAAATGTGTTTGTTTTTTTATGCGGACTAGGGGTACAGTATCTTTTCAAAGAAATAAGGGACGTAAAACAAATTTATTATTACCACAACCTTGAATCTTTCCGAACGTGTGTGTGAATCTTCCTTGAGAGTGGGAAGGGGGGGGGGGGTAGAGGGGCACAACCCTGGAACCCCCCTTTCAAACATGGCTGAATCCGCCCCTGTATACTGTCATATTAGTTTGATGCATGACTTGCACATGCAGTTCTGTTGTGAATGGTGTAAAATTTAGAAAATGTTAGAAACTCAAGGTTAGTTGATAATTTGATACATATGGTGAAAAAAAAAACAAAAAAAAGCAAACCAATTTTTTGTGCACAATAAATATACACTTATTTTTTTTCAATGTTTAGCACTGTATAGGTCTATGGCCTGGCATTCCCCTATTACTGTTTTAGATCAGCGAACTTCTCATAAATAGGGGTGAAACTGAGAGAGAGAGAGAGAGAGGGGGGGTTCTCTTAACATTTTGATATTTGTTTTATTTATTAATGCAAGAATTTGAGAAACCAAAGCATTTGTATGTATACATGTGTTTCTTCAGTAAATTTCCACCTTCTCTTCCTGATAAAGAATTTGATTTACTTTATAACCAGTGGAGGCAAATAATTGATTTGTTGATGAAAAATAATAGAATAAATATGAATTTCCTAAGCAGATTCCTTTTTTTCCTGAGTATTTGGTGTGTGTGCTTTTTTTTCTATTGATAGTTTTTTAGTTTTTTTTTTTTTAATTTTTGTTACCCTAACGTGTATTTTCGTTTAAAGTGTGAACAAATATTTGGGTTGTGTCGAAAAACCAAACCACCAGTTTGCAGAGATTTTTTGAAGATTGTATAACATTCAAATACGCAGGATAAAATAATAACAGGTCCCTAGAAACACCGAAGTGTGAGTAGATCCTATTTATAGAAAAGTTGACGGTCCGGTTTGACAGATCAGTTTTGTTTACCGTTCAGGGTGTGTGCAATAATGGAGTATCCGAACACAAATCTTTGAAAGGCAAATCTTTGGATAAATATTGCTAAGCTTTTATAATTTTTGTTTGACTTATCGTATGTTATATTCTGATCAAGCTTGTACTGTCGGCGTCTGGTAAGCAATGTAAAAAGCTTTTGCATAGGTTTTAGCGGAAATCTTTTATTTTCATTTGTCATGACTAATATTTTAGTTTTTTCTATCTTTTTATTTCCGTACTTATTTTGTGAAAAATATTTTTTTTGCAATTATAACCTCTCAACATATAGTATTTGACAGTACAACTTTGACTTGTGTGTGGGGGGGGGGGGGGGGGTAGTGTACAATCTAGGCCTTCTGGAAGCGTGTGTAATAGCCCGTGACCACGATTGATCACATATATTTGGAATTGTAACTATCACAGAGTAGAGAAATATGGCGGACACGGCCGCTTTGCTCGTTGCGTATACTTAGGTTTAAGACTTTGCACGATAGCTTTAACTTCTTTATCATTGCATTTCTTGTGATGAGCTCTAGAAATTATTGTAAATAAAGTTTGAAATACATGATTGTATTTGCAAACTGTATACACATATAAATGTATTTATATTTACATTAACTTACAATGCTTGTGTGCAAAAACATGAACAGAATGAATTCTGAATCAATTTTAACAGTAAACCTAAATAAATAAGAATAGATATACATGTACTTACATCGCTCCTTAATGCAGCTTAAGCAAGTGCATAATCCACGAATTAAATTAAACTTCTTACTTGCACTGTATTTTCAGTCTATCACAACCTGTGAGCAATTGAATCTGACAGCTCACTCCACGGTTTGGTGATTTAATAGCCGGGCGACTCTTTAAGCTTTAGCGAACGACTAACTTTTGTTTCAATTTAATTATAAAGCTGTGAAAGCCATCATTTTGATCTATGTATATATTAGCTTCCTTCATATCTTGTTCTTGAGAACTTATTCAGTCTTCTCTAGGTTCTCATACATACAACGCTCATGAAAAAAATCATAATGTTAAGGGTTATATTTTAAACAAATAAGCATGCATGCGCACAATTCAAAAAATATAATAAATCACCCTTTAATGGTGCTGTGATCACTTAAATTCAAGTTACAATGTTGAAAATATCAGATCTAAACAAAAACAGTCATCCAATTATAATCATGGACATAGAATGTCCTCTTAACTATTTCAGAATGCTGATATAAATTAATACTTAGAACCAAAATTGTCCCAACTAAAAGCTATGTAGCTAAAATTGATATTAAAATTGGGCAAGCGTTTGCCCAGTATAAATATCCCATCTTTAAAACACCTTAACAAAAGAACACCTTTGCTAACATTGGGCCAACGTTGGACCAATATACTAATACCAACTTGATAAGAGTCATTCTTTAAGGGTGTATTACAAACATTAGGCCAATGTTGGGCCAACATACTACTACCAACTCGATAAAACACTTTTTTAAAGGGTGTATTACAAAATTGGGACAATGTTGGGCCAACATACTACTACCAACTAGAAAAGACTCATTCTTTTTGGGTGTATAACAAAAATATGGCCAACGTTGGGGAAACATACAACATGTACTACCAACTTTAAAAGACACATTCTTTAAGGATGTATTGCAAACATTAGGCCAAAATCAACATCCCACTTTCCTTGTAAAGTAAAGTTAATGGATTTCGCTAACGTTGGACCAACTTTAGGCCAACATAGGAATTCTGTCATATATCTAAATTTTTGCATTCAAAATTTTCACATGTATTTCAATTTCCCAACAAATCTGAGGTTATGTTTCGTTCGATATCGTCATCTTTTTTTTTTTTTTTTTTTTTTTTTAAATAGCCATCATACATTTTTCTGAAGCAAATTTCAGCGAAAGATATTTAATATATCTATTAAGATATCTAATCTATACGAAGAAACGATGGACAATGCCACCGCACATGCTATTCCCCGGCACGGCCGAAAATTCACTGGAGGTAGGCAGGCGTCTAGTAGTAGAATGGAAAATTGCAAGCAAAGGTGACAAAAGAGGAATTTTTTAATGAATCCTTTCGTCTGTATTCTTGGACTTGAAAATATACGGATTGCAATCCGTTCTCTATATAGAATTCATAAGTGCGGCAAAACGAATTTCCTAACCACAAGAAAACCCCACTACAAAGAAATTACAAATTACCAGCCCATTGCTTTGAAATCTTTCTTGATCGAGTCCTTAGTTACTTTCAGACATACAAACACACTATTTTTGTAATAGTAATTTAGACTATGTCACTATTGACCGGCAATATATGATTGTCTATTACTTGAATCATTTTGGGAATATTGCCCTTAACTTATTACTTAATACTCGGCAGATTGCATATTTGTGCCAGTTGCGTTCCTCCTCTTTTATGGAGACTTGAGTACATGTACGTACACCACTGAAATCCGTTAATTTAAGTGGGATTTATCCAGCTTTGGGTTTACCGCAAAGATATATCGTTAGGCTGTTTTTGATACTTTGTCGTTATCATTCATGTGCCGTAAGGCGATACAATAAATGTACATAATATAAAATCTCAAAACGTGCTGATTTATACATATATCTACTAGTATTTGACAATTATTATGTTTATTCAGAAGATATATACTAAAGGGTAGTGAAAAATTCAGAAGGCAGTGATGATGATTATTCGTGCGAGACAACTTAATTGTGTATATTTTACCGGACAAGCCTCGTAGGTCCGTTAAAAACCGATGGGCACCTGTCAGGCCTCTTCTCAATAGTTTCACCAGTGAATGATGTACTGAAGAAGTTCTAGACTTAGTAAAAGTTGATTCAAAGAACTAAATCCACAAATGGGCTAAATCTGCCTATTACTTAAAGAAAATAAAACTGAGGGAAAGAATAAAATTATTCCTAGGAGAATATGATCGGAAGGTATCAGACTTCAATGGTTTATTCTATAGTTTTCATTTGATTACGTCATACATTGTCATACATGTATTTGTACAGATATCATTCAAAATCACGTGCACTTTGCCCTTTTGAAAAAGACGTTTTTCGCCAGCGGTTAATTTTTTTCTGTTGCAAGACAAAATATAATTAACACTAATAAAAAGAAATTTCAGATGTACAGAAAATTTTTAATTTGTTCGTTAGGTGCGATCACAAGTATTAAACATTTCGTTTTCACTACAGCTGCAATAACATAATTTATCCCACATTAATTGAAAAGAATTTTTTTTTGGTAAATATGAATAAATTTTGAATTACACATGTACTATTTATTACGAATTATTTCGTGTACTGCTGCAACTAACTACAAGCTTCTCTCCCTAAGCACGACCGCATGAAAATACAATAATGTCGACTTGTCGTGCCACAGTCCTGACCGAAAACGCTTCAATCAAACTGCTAAAAAAAAAAAACTTAACTCATCGTTTTTTATACGGAAATATTACACAAAAAGTGCACTCCCTAGCTTATTTATTTACATACAATGTATTCATGTTCTATCTCCCGGCTCCTCGCCTTCATGGTCACTATATGTAATCGAAGGGGGGTCACACGACAACGCTCACGGTTTGACAATTTGTAACTTTTAAATCATTTGTGACAAAATGACTTTCTTTTTTCTTTGCCGCCGAAATATGGCTGAAAAATTGCCGATTCGGCGATAAACAATATACAATCAATCAATCAATCTTTTTTCTTTGGTTTTGAAAATTATTTTGCTTTTCCTGAAACTTCATCTAAATGTTTATTAATTTACAATGCTTTTACCTTTTTGATTACACACAATTTCAATCATGAGGAGTACGTAACTATTTTGTTATTCAAATAAACGTTTTTGGTAAGAAATAAATACGCCCAAGAGAGCAAATTATGTATGCAAGGTTTGTAAAAAAATCTTTGGACAATGATATTTTTTTTATAAAAGTATTATTAACAAGCTACAAAAATCAGATAAGTATTTTTTTTAGTATTATTTATAATAAAAGTTATCTTCAGATTTCTTTCAATGTTGAAATTATCCTAAGACGTAAGAAAATGATTTTAATTTATTCTTTGTTAATTAGTTGATACGCTTTGGGCCGTGAAGTTCAATCCTTCGAATGAGACTGTATACACAATAGCCGTCGTGTCACAGGTGTTGACACAGACAACCAATCAAACAAAGATCAATGTGCAAGGTCATCTTAAACTAAATGAAAATGCTGATTGAAATGATGATGCAATGCTACCTAATTTTTTTTTCTGAATATTATCTAAGATAAGTCAAAACAAAATCTTTAAGCAGATTAGAATCTGAGGACTTAAAAGTTAATTAATATAATTAAATATTTCTTAAGTTGAAGAAAAAAAAAACTATTGAATAAAAAAATATAAGAAGGGGTAGGTCAGATCCTATCTGGTGGCGGACCAATTCTGACATTACCACATAACTCCGGTTTCGACTAAGATACAACCAAAATTGGGAGATGGGGGGATTAAAGCCGATTCCGATAATGTAATTCCTACCAATTATTTTATTGCCTTCTTATCATCTTTTACCCATAAAATTCATTGATACATTTACATTTATGTTGAAATATCATTCCAAATTGAGGGCAATAAAGATGGTATAGTGCTTAATATGGTAAAATGTAACAAAATTGTCCCATTTTTAGAAGTTTACCGCAAATAAACTAAATAAGCTAATTTAAAAAAAAAATAATGATATATTTAAACTGTAAAACCTGAAGTCATTTCTAAAATAATATTTAAAATTTACCCTGCCAGTACATAAGAATAACAGTAGTTGTCACCGGTCAGAAAGAGATTCTTAGTCCTCCTGGCTCCGTACCTCATTCCACCAGTGATATTTCCAGGGGTTGATGGTTTAGGTTCTAATATATATTAATATTAATAGTTCTTGTAGTTCTGTAATCTCGCCTTACAGAACTACAAGAACTACTCCTTCAAAGACACTACCCTTTACAATTGATTGAAAACGGAATTAACAAAGCCAAATCTCAAGAAAGAAAAGATCTACTTACTGTGAAAAATAAACAAGTAAATAATGTTATACCATATGTGTCAACACATAACCCAAGAAATCCGGAAATTTTTTCAACATTATTAGGAACAATCTGCCCATTTTAGAGGACGATCCAGGCATGATAAAATATTAGAAACTTCACAGATCATTAAGAGTAAACGACAAAGTCCGACTCTCAAATCCATCCTTACAAAAGCATCCTTTTCTACTAACAACAATGATCAACAAATGCAACAAGCCAAGATGCAGTACTTGCCCATACCTGACAGAGGAATCCAAATTTCAATTTAAAACTGGAAGGGAATTTACAATTAAAAACATCAATGTCTTGCACCAGTTCTAATCTTAATTATGTGTAATAACCTGCGCCGGTTGTGGTGAAAATTATATCGGCCAGACAGGAGACACCCTGAGACACAGAATGACCCTACACCGACAACAAATTAGGGAACCAAATTACCAGTGTACCGCCGTAAGCGAACACATCAGAAACTGTGCCAAAAATAAATCCCCAATTTTACTGTCTTTCCTCTCTACAAATTCCGAAGGGATACTACAGGAAAAGAACGTGAAACTAAAGAAAAACATTATATAAACAGACATAAACCTGTTTTAAATGCAACATAATTATATTTCATTTAAGAAATATATTTTTACCCGCATAATATAACTGTACTATTTGTATAAAAAATCTAATTTCCCGTAATAACTTACTTACGTATTATCATGACGTCATAAGGAACTTTGCTAAAGCGCGACTAAGTATTGGCGCTTTATGACGTCACAATATGAATGTTGATTTTGTGTAACTAAGCATTGTATTGTCAAACTCCTGAAGATTAGATATGAAACCGGTTGAGTTTATTTCGATGTTGTGATTTTTTTTATTATAACAATACGTGTGTGGATTTATACTATATATATACCGGTATATATATTTAAAGTTTGTCGTTTTCTAAAAGAATTTATCACTGTTTGTTATTTTCATTTTGATTATTAGGAGAGTTACCGATATATTCCATTGTCATGAGATATGAGTAAACTGGTATATGAGTTACCACCACTGTAAAATAGCCAAGCTGCCTTCATAGATGTCATAAATCTTTCACAGTTAGGAGTTTTTTTTACTCATTGCTTTTTTCTTCTTGTTTCATTAAGTTCTTCCGTTTCCAACGGAAGACCTTCTACTGATTCTGTTGGTACAGATTATTAAGGTCTTCCGTTTTCAGCGGAAGACCTTATTGTTTTTCTTAGGTTTCTTTTCCACTATTTTTATTATTGTTTTTTTTTTCTTACCGATTTTGTGCGCGCGATTTCTCGGAAACGGCTTAATCGATTTTCATGAAACTTTCAGGTCTGATAGAACATCAAAACATTTAGATATTTATTTTTTTATTTTGATGACGTTACTTCCGGTTCGGAGTTTTCTGCGATTTAGTGATTTTAAGAGGGTCAATTTGTCTGGCAGTTTTCTCAAAAAGCACTCAACACAGAAGCATGAAATTTTCAGTGATGCTTAGAGCAACCTTTGGAGAAGTGCACTTAGTATATCACAACTACCGGAAGTACGAAGCGCCGACGCTCGCTATGGCCCGAAAATAGTCCTTTCAAGAATTTCAAAATTTTTACCACCTTTTCTACGAGAACTCTTTACCGAGAAATATTTTGTTAAAACATGTAGAATAAAAAAGCTGTAGAATTCCAAGATCTTTCAAATGACATCTCGAGAAAAGGGCTGGTTCTTTAAATTAAGGGCCTTGAGGGGCCGAAAGTTTTTCTTTTATATCTCAAAAAGTATTGACAATTTGTGATACGTCAAAGAAGCAAAGTTGTTCAAAATGTCAAGTTTAATCCACTGGGGTCGTCAAAATACGCTCGGTGTCGTCACTTCCGGCCAAAACGGAAGAAGTCGGAAAACGCGTATTTTTACCGTTCTTGACAAGTTTTTCGATAACATATATCTCTGGGAGCATTAAAACTAATTTTCGGTCCGTCGTCATCACTTCCGGTCAAACCGGAAGTAGCAAAAATGGCTTATTTCTGCATTAAGTAACATGGATTTAGAGGATTCAAACAATTTTTGGTGTTTTTTCTCATTTCTGTTAAAAATGAAAGCTACTTCCGGTGAAAGCTACTTCCGGTCAAACATGACGGAAGACCTACTCGTTGCTTTGCAACAAGCTTTGCTCTAGTTATTCTTTTTTTTCCCTTCTGCATCCTAGACGCGAACTTTGAAGCCTCATATCTCACTCATTTCTCAATTGATTTCGCTCAAATTTTCAGAAGTTACTTAACTCTATCAGAATGCTGTCCAAAAATTTCAAAAAGTCACTTCCGGTTTTGACTAATTACCCTTTAAACGAAAATTTATAGGCTTCCGTTTCCAGACAAAGGTCAAGAGACGGCTAAAGCTGGAGCAGAAATTCTACTGATTTTTGATAATATAGGGATTGAAGTTGTGCACATCTGTTTTTGTTTTTTGATTTCTCTATTCAAAAGGGCGCTATATAGGGGTCATAAATTAGAACGCCTAAAAGAGCGAAAATTTACTCATATTTTGCTTTTTATCTTCTAAACTAAAAATATTTTTATAAAACATATAGAATAAAATTTGTGGAGAATAACAAGATCTTTCAAATGATATCTCGAAAAAGGGGCTGACCCCTAAATTAGGGGATCTAGAGGGGCCAAAAGTTTTTTCCAGATATCTCAAAAAGTACTGAGAATTTGTAATACGTTCAAGAAGCAAAGTTGTTCAAAATGTCAAGCATAATCTATGGAAGTCATCAAAATGCGTCCGGCGACGACACTTCCGGTCAACTGGAAGTCGTCAAAAAATTCATATTTTTTGTCGTTCTTTACAAGTTTTTGGGTAACATATGTCACTGGAAGCATAAAACTTAATTTTCCCTCCGTCAACATCACTTCCGGTCAAACAGGGAGTACCAAAAAAGCTGATTTTTTAAGATTTTGATGAAAAAATTGAAAGTGTAAAGTGACTGGAGACGACTTAGCTCATTGCTTACCTTTGTTGACATCACTTCCGGTCAAAACAGGACGGAAGACCTACTCGTTGCTTTGCAACGAGCTTTGCTCTAGTTTAAGTATATATATATATATATATATATATATATATATATATATATATATATATATATTTTTATTTTTATGCATGTATTATAGATTTTTTGGAAGAAAATGATTCGAATACCATGGAGTATGGAACTGCAAACCGTCGGACCTACGGTGAGAACATTTTTTTCTTTCAACAAAGGATATATTGTTCTTGTTTGATATGTTGACTGTTCCTTGGTAATTGTAAAATTAAGTTAGACACTATATATAACTTCTTTAATAATATATTCCCTAAGCAGAGTTAAAGTACGAAGCAAAGAGGCAGGTTGAAAAATTCGAGATGAAAATGAAGGAAATTGAACAAGGTTTGTGTAAACCATATACAGGATTCTTACGTGCATATCATCCATAAGATAAGTATTTCATTTGATGCATGGTCTCACCTAATAAAACTAGATAAAACTACGCGCAAGCGGGGGGGGGGGATTATTTCATGAAACTTATTCCTCCTGCTAACAGAATTTTTCCTAAAAACATCTTTCACTTTCTATTAATATAAAATCACACAGATTTAAAGAATGAAAAAAGTACTTTAAAACCCTGCAATTATCAGTAGTCTAAAGACAGATATGAATAATTTTAAGGGATATATATACACCCTGATGCTTGTGATTTATTTTACTGAAAAAAAAAATGATTTTTCACCTTTAGTTACATGTGTTTAAAGCAACATTTTTTTTATCATCAGGTGTACTAAGATACGAATCACATGTATGTACTACGGATGCCCATTGACGTTTACATTTAAGACACTTTATATTCATATTTGTTGTGATATATAATTGCTATTTTACTTCAAATGCTCTGTTTAAATTTACACTAAGGATAAAGGAAGCAAGTGTCCACATTTAACAAAAATTGTAAGAATCCTTAAATATAAAATTTAGCTTATAATAATATGCTCGTAAACTAGTCACCTACTGGTACTCGATCAACATACTGTATACATGATCTCAGGTTTCTGTCCTGGGATTGGAGAAAAATGCTGCAGACTAGACCGGGATTCGAAACCAAGCCCCCTTAAATCTCTGTTCAGGTACTTCTTAGACTAAGCTATCCGGCAAACAGCGATCGAACCCGACTGACCGCAACTTAAAACAGAAGCCACAGAAGTGTAGAAGGCAAGGGCACTACTCTATTCTGAGAAGATAATTCCTGTTCTTTAATTCATTATAAGTTATATTATTAAAAAAAATTGTACTGTCAGAATCTTTTAGATTATATATTTTTTTTCTATTGAACAACATGTGGAGATAATTATTCACTTATATGTTTTAAGGATGTATAAAGAGTGGATTTAAACTCTTTCCATGTGTTTTTTTTTCTAGGTTTAGCATTCACGACTGGAAAACTGGAATGGAAAACAAATGCAAATTGATTAATACAGATATTTTAAATGCAATTTTCTTTTTAAGATATGCAAATTTTCTCCCCTTCTCTATCTCTTAATGTATTTTGCTTAAGTAAACTAGTAATCAAACATCGATTTACAAAGTTTACGTTAGAAGTGTGCGGGTGCTTAAATTGTTGCCCCCCTTTTAGGTTTGTGTTATTCATTTTTTGTGCTTAAGAGTTGAGATGTTAAACTGCTAAACAAGAAAAAAAAAAGACAAAAAAAAAAAAAAAAAAAAAAAACTAGATTGGCGTGCCTTAAGTAATGAAATTACTGTTGAATGTTATTGTGCTATTGATAAATAAAATTTTCTGAAAATTTATATTCGATTTGCATCCAACTATGCAAAATCTTTTTTTTTCAAAGTGTTAAATAGATTTCCCACTTACGAGTACTTTACGTGTTAAGCGGTCTTCTGCAAGAACCACTGATTTTATAATTAAAGGTTTACTTAAACACCTGGGAAATATACAGAAACTTTTTTTTTCGATCTAAGATACCAGTATTTAGCTTAACATTTAATAAAACGATGAAAATGGTCATTTTAAAGTCAATATTTAATACAACGTTGTCTAGGAAAGTATTCGTGGGATGATATTTTCAAGGATTGAGGAAAATGGTATTTGTTTGTAGGGATTTGATTTCGTGGTTGGAGTATCTCTTGTAGAAATGCATATGACATTTAACATTTCTAAGTTGTAATTAATTCGTGAGTCTTCACCTTCAAAAAATTAATATTTTATAGTATTTCCAATTTTATTGGCACTATCGAAATTTTGCATGCAAATACGCCGGAGGGAAATGTTGTTGTCTTAATAAATTGATCTAATGCAAGGGCATACACTCAATGGATCATAGCACACTTTTACAAAACCACTCTAGAAGTATTAAGGTATCTGAACAGTGCTTTGATCCTGGTGAAATCTTTAAAATAATTTAATTATTTCAATATTTTATGTCGTTTACAAGAAAAAAAAATGAAAAATAGGGGCTAGCTGCAATTATGTAGCCCTCTCTGATTTTTTTTTTTTATCTGATGTTCTCTGGAGAGGGCTACAAATCCAAAGAATATCCGTAATGGGGCAAAAATATTTAAAAAAAAAATATACGGACAACTGCAGGCAGAATAAATTGTTTTTACATTCAACTTACTTTTAATAAGACGAAATTGTTATTCACCGTCGACATTATTATACAATTATAGCCTTTGATGAGGTCAATTCCTCGATATATAAACCTTAGAGAAAGCATATCGACCGAGCACAAAGTGCGATGTCGATAGGCTTTCTCTAAAGTCTATATAATGAGGGATTGTACCGAATCAAAAGGTTCAACATACAATGTCTGTACTTGGTAAAATAAAATGACCAAGAAAACTATGCAGCAAAGTAGAGGTTAATATAAGGAGGCGGGGTCTAATTTTTACGGGAAATGATTACAATGACGTTACACATAATATAGGGTCTTCAAAATACCACAAAATGATATTATTTGCTACAAGTCTAAATAAAAAATCTAATCGCCCTCAATATGAAGTTTTATTAAAAGATGTCCTAACTTTGGGTCCATACGTGTATATTCACGATAACAAAACATTATTACAGTTGGCGGTGTATTCTTTTCAGCACTTTTGGCGGAAAGATACTTCCGCAAATTCAAGTACATCGGTAAATGTCTTAAACAATGATGCATGAATAAGAATCTCAGGAAATGCGCTAAATCAAATCTAAGCTAACTTGATCAAAAACCACTCTCCGCTAAATATAGTACACGATAAATATAATACATTTACAGTATTTAATTTTATTTGGCGATATAGGCCAAGGCTGTATTAAACAATGAGGGAGCCAGGCATCAATTATTACATTGATTTGGCATGCCAAAAAAGAAACAAGCATAAAATGGCGACCCTCGGGCACAGATGCTTGCCTGCTTGAGCAATAATTGCAAAACTCATTCAATTTTGCACAAAGTCATATATTAAGAAGAGAGCTAAACATCCGCCTCGAGCCTATGCTTGAGCATTGGTTGACCAATAGGGCAGCCGATATGAAAACACAGGGGATTAATATTGAAATCAATAATTATCCGACTCATGTTTATGTCCTCCATTAAGTGTAATTTATGTTAAAAATCAGTACTTGGTAAAATAAGATGACCAAGAAAACTATGCAGCAAAGTTAAGGTTAAAGTAAGGAGGCGGGGTCTAATTTTTACGGGAAATGTTTAAAATGACATTAAATATAATATAGGGTCTTCAAAATACCACAGAATGATATTATTTGCTATTTCAAACAGCTAGATATCTGTATACTACATACAAACTTGCTATTACATGCAGTTTTTATTGTTTGTTAAATCCCAAACAACAGTATATACACGATGCATCGATCGCAATGCACTTGTCAATGTGACGTAAGCTTGCATAAATGACGCAGTTTGTACACATTGAGAGGCTGATCAAGTTACATGATGTACAGTGAAAAATGTCTTTGTTCTCCAAAAAAATATTATTTGTAATTAAATAAAAGGCCGATAACTTGGATGTTATGTCTATTTTAGTATTTTATTTATAAACTTTCCGTACATTCTCCAGACAAGTGATACAGTTGTGTGTTTGTATGCAGATTCATTGAAAAAGTAACGGAAGGGCCCAAATAAATCGATTTATTGCAAGGGCATACCCTTAATGAATCTTGTCAAGTTTTTACACATATTTAAGGAGCATTAAGATAATTGAAAAGTGCTGCGAACCTCTTGAAATCTTGCAAATGAATTAATTATCGCTATATTTAATGTAGTTTACCAGCAAAATATTCAACCTGTCGTCCAACAAAATAAATTTTAGCAATGAAAAAGGATTCTTTATAGGTTTGCAGCACTTTTCATACATATCGTGTTAAAAGGATTATAAATTAATTTAACTTGTGAACAAGAGCATAAAATGACTTGGTATATGTCATTACAAACACATTCACCCTCGGTAGTCTATGGACAGTAAATATAGTAGTATCCATGACTTAAGTCTTGGTCATGGCGAACACATGGCTCATTTTCTGTATGTCTTTGGGAAACATTAGCTGAGTTGTTAATTATAAAACATTTGCAAAGCTTGTTGCTATCTATACAAAAACAAGTTATTACCCATTTCAGAAAGGTGATCCTTATCTTTAGAAAATATGCCTGTGTTGACCCTATGTAACTCTTGGTACCTGATAAACCCCCCCCCCCCGACCTTAACAAGTACTCTGACTCTTATTCTCTCCAAAGCAGACTGCTTAATATCCCCCCTCCACTAGAGACGTTGCAGTATTTGTAACCATATTAATATAGTTGATGGTAGCAATTTAGCTCCTTTTTGTAATACTTCCTTTAATTTAAAACATAAATCGGCTGACTTACACCCACCATACCATGGAATGCTATTTCCCCCCAATTAATAACTAACATATGAGGAACATTCTCTATCTTAAGTAATGTTCTAACTTTGTGTAAGGTGTCTTCAACTTAATACCCTCTTTGCCTTGCCAGAATATTGTAGCATTATGCCGGTCTAATTCTAAATTGGTATAAAATTCTGATTTTCTGCCATAATAAAATACATGTTTAACAATCAAAGACCAAATGATCCATATTCTCTTTACACGTACAGAGATCACAGGTATTGAAGCTTGGGTTTGATTAATGACACCAAAACACGGACCGGACCAAAAGCCGAAATGTTAAAAAAGCTAAATTGTAGTTTGATGAATGGATTTAACCTTAAGTTGTTAAATCACATTAACGATAACTACAATTATCCAATATAAACAATGTACACAAATAATCTTTATCCTGATTAAGAAAACATATCAGACGTGGGTTCAGGTACCACGGAGGAGTGACCTTTCCCTGCTGACCGGTCACATCCGCTGTCTGCTGTTTATCATCATTGGGAAATCTTGGAAAAATACCTCCAATTCATCAAATAAATAATGGAATAACAATTGGTATGAAAAACGTCAGCTGTTGGCATTGAAATGGAATAAAGAGAAGTCATGCAATCCTTCATACATACACCGTATAAGTAGAAATTTTACCAGACGCAAATTTAGCGATTTGTCCTTAAAACTGGTCATTTATTTTTAGGGATATGTTATTTTAAAATGAAAATTAGATTCGCAATTACAAATAAAAAACAATTAATTTTTAGCGATATTAAATTTTAGCGATACGGTATGTTACATTCCCAAAATTTCATGAAGTTGAAATCTTGAAATACGGTCGTCTTTGCTAATTAAGAAGGAAATTGAGATAACAAACAGTATTCAAGATCAAAGTCCATAAAATAATACAAAATAGAAGCAGAGCAAACACGGACCTCCGAAAAATCATGAGGGTATCAAAGGTGTGTTCAGGAACCATGGAGGAGTGACCTTCCCTGCTGACCGTTCACATCCGCCGTCTGCTGTTTGTCATCATCGGGATATCACGGAAAAATCCATCGTCAATTCAGTGAATAAATAATGGACAAATAATTAGTATAAAATCGTCAGTCAGCATTTGTCTCAATGATAAATTGTATTTACTGACAAGGTCATTGTATCAACCATAGAATTTACGAAATGATGACTTGTAACGAGAAATCAGCAATGGCAATAGACAGGTTATTGGGCATGTCAAAGTTTCTACTCGAATCAAATTCCTAAAAAGCTTTCATTGTTAAGCCTCCACACTTCCTGATACTTATCTTTGTTCACCCCGATATGATATTTTCTAATAGGTTGGAAAAACAAAACCGCTGCAAGATTTGTATGTTTAATCGAAGCAGCCCTAACAAAAAAAAAAATTCTATATTTAACTATAGTTTACTATAGTTAACTATAGTAAATCAAAGTGTCAAAATTTTCGTCAAAGTTTTTCAAAGTGTCAAAGTTTTCGTCAAAGTTTTTCAAAGTGTCAGAGTTTTCACCAAAGTTTTTCAAAGTGTCAAAATTTTCGTCAAAGTTTTTCAAAGTATCAAAGTTTTCGCCAATTTTTTTCAAAGTGTTTAAGTTTTCGTCAAAGTTTTTCAAAGTGTCAAAGTTATCACTATAGTAAATCAAAGTTTTCAAAGTGTCAAAGTTATAACTATAGTGAACTGTAGTAAACTATAGTTAAGTTAAAAACACATGGATAAGTTTTGCATGTTATTTACCCTATTCTTTTTTAATCTTAAAAAAATAATCAATAGATAGGCCTGATTATAGAAGTTGCTTTTGCATTAAGTACCAACCTGTATCTGTGAGTCAGTAAAAAACTCGTACTATAAATAATAATTGATAAACAATTAAACTTATTCCATTGATAAACATGATTTTTTATGAAAAGGGGAATGCCAAATGAACTTACAAAATGAAAACATTTTTTGAAAGAAATATTTCATAACAGTGTTCCTTGTTTAAATGAAAATTAAATTGTTTTAACTGTTAACATAAATATAGTTGACACGCACTGTAACATATGAAGCCATATTTTCCTCTTCAAAACTTGAAGAAAAAAGTTATGCATGCTCTTGTTAAAAAACAGATTTTTCAGATTTTATGTTTAACACGTTAACTACTTTTCTTAATTTTAAAAACAAAATTTAATGGATTAATAATATGTATATGTATACTTGTTGGAGGTAATATCAATTATGTTTTCAATCAATGTATTGAAGAAATTGAACCCATATCAAAGATGATAGAGGGACTGGAAAAGATAGAAGAAGAATTTAAGGAAATCCAGACAGGTAAATTTAACCTGTAGAACACATTCAACACAATATATAATTAATTCTATTATGAATTGCATAAGGCAACTGTTGAAAAGGAAGTACTATACAATGATTTATTTTTTTATTCCCCGACTATAAATAACAATTGCAAAGGCATCGCTGACAGTATTTTATTTCGCATTTCTATACTGTGCTTTTTTTTTAAGAAAACAACCTATTTGAATGCATTGTATTATGATTTGATATTTGGTGGTACATGTAACACTGCATAATATATGTAACTCTATACTTACATATAACATAAAAGACATATTCTTTGTTAATTCATCGATTTTTTTTAATATTGTCTTTAGGTTTGATAACGTTTTCAAAGAAAAAGAATTTCCCATCTATCTACCGACATATTTTAACCCTGACTCTTGAGAGGACAAGAAAACAAAAATCATAAATTGTCTAACAGTGTCTCACTGTAAAAAATATTAAATCCATCTTTGACTTACCTGAAAAAAAAAAATTAAAATATTATAAGAATTATTTTATGTTTATTTTTGCTCTCTACGAATACCTTAAAAACAAATCAAAACAGAATTTTATTTCAAAGATAAAATGTTTTACAAAAGCCAAAGAATTTTTTAGTTGACCTGAGTTTAATCATTCTTGTTATCCGTTTTTTTCCGTCGTCGTTAGTCCTCCATCGTGCGCCTTGCGCGTGCGAAAACATTTGAACAATGTCATCTTCTTCTTTGCAACAGCTTAACTAATTATGGCACAAAGCATATATTGGTGACGGGAAACAAAAGTTGTCAGCTTCATGGTCTCTGTCCCCCCTGGAGCCTGGGAAAGGGGCCAAAACAACTAAAATTAGTGCAATCTTAAAAGATATTCTTCGTACTCCTGGACATCATTAAAAATGGCATAATTGAAATCAGCATGGAGACCTTTTAAAAAAAAATGTGAAATCCATAGCCCCAGGATCGGGTTGTTAGCGCTAGAGCAGGGTTAAATAGATTATATATTGAAAATGCAGTATTTCTTTAAAAAAGTCTTCTCTGCTCTTGGGCCTTAAATAACTAAACAAACTTATAGTTATGTTGGATTAGGTCCTCTTTCAAAATTGTGAATTTCATGGCCCCTGGGTCAGGGTTTTTAGTGTTAGGGCGAGCTCTACTGATTATTTAGTGAAAATGAATATATCCTTAAAAAATCTTCTCCCCTCTTTCCGTATTTTTTAACCAAGATCTATGTAAATAGGTATGAAGAGGAAGGATTTTTTTTTTGTGAATTTCATGGTTCCTGAGTAAGGGATTTTGGTGTTAGGGCGGGTCTGTTTTGGTTATATAATGAAAATGCAATATTTTTTGAAAATCTTCTTCTCTGCTCCTGGGTATGAAATTAACTAACCAAGTACATAGTTAAAATGAGCAAGAATGCGTCCTAAAATTGTGAATTTTATGGCCTATTGGTCAAGGGTTCAGGTGTTCTATCGTTTATATAGTATAAATACATTTATTCTTTTAAAAGCATCTGTTTTGCTCTTGAATATTTATCCAATTATCTAGTATGTACAGAATAATGATGAAGAAGGATGTTTTTCCCATTTTGTGAATTATATGGCCCCTGGGTAAGGGATACTGGTGTTACATATATGTCGTGTCACAATTGGTTATATACTGAAAATACGTTAATTCCTTGAAAATCTTCTCTGCTTCTGGGTATGAAATAAACTAACCAAGTACATGGTTATGTTGAATAAGGCTGCTATCCCCATTCTGTGCATTTTATGACCCCAGGGTTAGAGGTTCTGGTGTTATGGCAGGGCTCTATTGATTACATAGTGAAAATGCATGAATTCTTTAACAATCTTCTTATCTGGGCCTGATTATTAAACCAATAAATTTTGTACGTTGTTATTATGAGGAAGCATGCCTATTCACAATTTATAAATTTCATGGTTCCTGATTCAGAGGTTCTGGTATTTGGGTGGGGCTCTAATGATTATATTATGAAAATGCATGAATTCTTTGGAGATCTTTTCCTTTAAAGTAGGTGTCCCTTTCAAAATGTTTAATTTCGAGGCCCCTTGGTTAGGGGTACTGCGGACGGCGCATGGGGGGGGGGAGTGGTTAGGGTGGTGTTGGTGGTGTTTGGGAGTATTGCATTACATAGTCTGAAAAAGTAATACTTTGAAATCTGCTATTTCAGATTAATCATAACTTATAAGTGAATCAATTTATGATAAAAATTGAAATATATGGCACAGGGTCTGAGGTCTTGTGATGACGTTTTGAAAAATATGTATATGGCACAGGGTCAGTGGTTCTTCTGGGTTGGTGTGCACAACTGGTGGATTTAAAGTGAAAATGCATTTTCTCTTTGTTACTATGATCTGTCTTTGAGTAATTAGTTACAAAAGTAAGCATGCTTAGTGTGTTGTTATAATAAACAATGGTGCCTCTATCAAAATTGTGACTTTCAAAGCTTTTGGTTTGAAATAGTCTAACAGAATGCGGTTGTTGGAAAGTGGTTACATGTTACTCAGGTGACCTATAAGGCCCGTGGGCCATCTGTTTGAACCCCGTTAAAATTCTGCAAAATGCTAGAGGAAACTGTGAATCTGTAGAAAGTTTGTGTTGATAACATTGGTGAATAGCACAAAATAAATACAAGCGAGCTTAGTGGTTTGCGCAAAAAGACTAAACAAGTTAGAGTTTGGGGAAAATAAATCTAAAATAAAGGATTGAAGGACAGTTTTTTTGACAATTCTGTAAAGTAGAAAAAAACAACATACAAACCATTTGCAGAGAATCATGCATTATACATCACACCATAATTGCCATATGTGATATGTAGAGTTATGTACAAAACAGATGTATAAAAACTATGAAACAGTACAGTTATGCAGTTTTATATAAGACTATATACGAAACAAAATACGTTATAATAGACTTCGATTTCTAAGTCATAAATTGAAGTGTCCAAAGTGATGTTGATTCATACTAAGTTAAAATGTCCTAAAAATAATTATCATCCAATTCTACATTTAAGAGAGAGAATTCGATCAGGAAACACAAGAGCAACTCAGAAGTATAAAAGAAAAAGTTAAGACTGTCCTAAAAGGTATGTTTAAACAATAGCTTAGAAATATACTCTCCACACGATATTTTTCATGACTATATATTGAATAAGAGTACTTTCAAAACAACGAAAATAAATCCACTCAAAACTATT
This sequence comes from Saccostrea cuccullata, assembly GCF_032062105.1. Classification (NCBI taxonomy): domain Eukaryota; kingdom Metazoa; phylum Mollusca; class Bivalvia; order Ostreida; family Ostreidae; genus Saccostrea; species Saccostrea cuccullata. The sequence continues at coordinate 863,553 of NW_026939235.1, read as the reverse complement.
GTTGATGACAAATCATTGAAATTTTATCCCCATATAAAATTAAGGCATACCATTTCGTTTGAATTGCATTTATGTTCCCCTTAAAGACGGAACAATGTTTTACAATATTATATGAATAATTTTATTCATTTTAGAGTGAACAAATTATCACAAGCTTTTATGTAGAATATTTCAAACCGAAGAGTAAAGACCGAAACATTTACTGAATATTTTATTTTATTAAAATGATGGCTGGGAACATATTGTTAACCTGTACTTATTTTTCAGAATGTCCGGGTATATTGTTGTTTTCCTGGTCATTCTTTCCATTTGTCGAATTTCTTTATCCTCTTTTTTTTAGATCAAGTTTTACCCTATAAGAAGACAGGGGCAAAAATATTTTTTTTTTCTATAAAAAGCCTCTTCGAAGAAGTTATTTACCATTTTATACAGTAAAATACTTCACATAGCAGAAAAAATGGTAGTGGTTATATATATGTTAGAAGGTTTAAAAATTGTCATTTTCTTGTTGGTTTTTAATGGGGAAGAAAAAAAGTATTTATATATGGCCTTGTTTCTAGTTCACCCTTACACTTTACATGGTTTTTATGCATATCTTTTTATTCAACGACTGGTGATGTTCTGTAGGGTTTCATAATATTTCTCTTTTTTTCTTGCATGGGGTTAAATGTAACTTTTAAACCAATAACCCTGTATTCTTACGCATAAAAAAATCTTGAATATATGCATTAGATTTCTGGGTATATTCTTATCGAAGTTACAGCTCAATTTCATTTGCATAAAATTTTAAGCAACACGGTTAGCAAATTCTTAGTTAAACATATTGCAATCTGCTGCAGTATGCCATTGCGATGAGAAAAAATGCACTTCTGCTTTCACTATCATGTCAGCAATAAAAAAAATGAAATGTATTTTAATGAATAAAATGTACACTATTTACAATTTATAATATTTTTATATTGGTCTATGTCTCATTTTGCTTTATGTATTCTGTTTTTCAATTTCCATTTTCAAAAAAAATTACAGTTTTGTTGAGTTTCTTCTATTGATTCCGAAATTGGAATGAGGTTTTAAGTATTCCTTGACATTTGGAGTTTGCGCTCATTTACAGCCATATGCACTCATAAACAGGGGGACAGACGACGGAAAACAAATCATCAGAAAGTTTAATTATGCAATCAGCAAAAGAGGGCTGACAAAAATGATTTTTAAATACATTTGATTCCAATGGGAAACGGAACATCCCGTAATGTTATCGCACATGAGGACACCTTCATGTCATTTTTTAAGAAAAAGAAATCGGCGTTTTAGCTTCAGAGATACCTCTCGCTTTTTTGAAACGTAGTGTCGTGTTTTTTTTATATAGCAATTGGACAAGTGTGGAAGTGAAAAATAGAAGAAAATCAGCAACAATGTAATTTGTTGAAAAAATGAAATTAAAAAACAGAATACAGAAAGCAAAATTAGAATTATTTCAGATTTATAATCCTATAATCCTGGTTATATTGATTAATGCGCTGATCTAAAGTGTTTAGAACCTCCCTAAAACTTGATATTTTTTATCAATTCAAAGTGACCTTTTAATACCCCTTAAAAACACATATGCTCCCCTTAAAAAATACCAATTACCTTCTAAAGGGTAATTTGATTATTGCCAAATATATATGGAGAGTTCTAGGAATCATGAAAACATTAACATTCTTAAGTGCTAAAGCATATTCTTAACTTTTTGCTGAGGAAGCTCGAATTAGACTTAGGCGTATTGCTAAGTGTGCTTCATACAGCATTTAACCTTTTAAGCATATGCGTAAGCCTGGGAATTTACAAGCCTTAACTATTTGAGCATATTGTTTAGTGGAAGAAAACAAGATAGTTGCTAAAAAAAACTACATATAAATAATATATTATTATGCTTCTAGTCAGTTTGTCTCTGTATACTCCATACCCTTTTTCTTATTGCATAATGTTCTAATGATTTAGAACAGCGTAAGCATGCTATGCCGAAATAGTGCATGGGTTCATTTTCGGAGGAAAACCCGACTGCGCCTACGCTCAGGATCGAACTTACGACCCGGACATTTTCATTCCAAAGCGCTACCAATTACGCCACAGACGCCGATATCTGTTGCAGCGTATTTTGATATATACAGTGGAGCTTCACTTATCCGGACGCTTTGGTTCCTTGTCAATTTGTCCTGATATGTGAAGCGTCCGGACATCTGAATTACCAGTTAAACATATAAAAATTCCGTTCCAATGAAAAATCGTCCGGATATCAAAGCGTTCGGATATTTGGCTTCCGGATGTCTGAAGGCCCATTGTATTTATACTTACATTAGCTTCAAATATTTTATACTAAAAGAAAATAATAAAATATTCTTGCAACATTTTTATCTTCACTTTATTAAAATTATTTGTTATATATTTTATGTTTTCTTGCATGAAACAGTCAAAATTAAGAAAAGAAGATTATAACGTACATCTAGCACAGCGTGTTATCATTATAGGCGTGTACTTACATGTTTGTAAGAAGAAATGAACAATTGGAAATGGAGATTATATTGTTACGCAGCACTGTTAAGGCTTACTACGAGAAATCAACGGAAAACAGAAGTGCAAAAACGGGCATTATTTTTAAAATTGAATTTATTTTTATTCAGCTGTTCTATTATCACAGAACTTAAATACTTATGGAAATAGCATACTACAACCTACTCTGTACTGTATGGAGTTTAGTCCCATCGATGGACAGTCACGTGGTGATTGCATAGCAGGTACACGGAATGTAGGTCAATAACAAATTTCAATATCGCAAGGGCGTACCCCAGTTGAAATTAAAAATTCAAGCTATTAATTGATTCTGCATATTTTGTACTTTCTGGAAAGTGCTGCTGCTTTTAATTGAATCCGCGTTTTAATAATTGAAATTTCAAGTAAATAGGCTAATGTCGAAATATGTTTGACTTTTATCAAATATTTTGTGTACTTATAAAGCCATGCTCTCGATTTAAAGAAAGCAGCAGCATATATCCTCTATTTATATTCAAAGAACAGTCAAGATTTATTTAGTGTATGCCCTTGCGAAAGAGGATTTAATGAGGCACCTCGATGTAAAATATACCTAACCTGAACATAAAAACACGACAGAATTATCTAAATACATTCTCTCGATAGTTAATGAATAATCACATTAAACAATTGATATACATTAGTATTATTAGCCTATTAAAAAACCTGTAAATAATATTCTGTTTTATAATTAAACGCATTTTTCATTGTCAAAAAAATCCCAAATCTGCCTGTCACAGCACATGAAATACCGTCATTTTTACCAAAATGACGTCATGATTGACAAGTTCATTGAGATCAGTGATTTGTTTAAAACCAGCAGTATGGGATTTAACTAGCGACTTTTGTTAATGCATTGATAAGGTTTATTATTGTTTATTATGCTAATAAACTTTAAAGTTGCAAATTATTTCATTTTCGGGTAATATGAGGAATGCATAAAAGTAATATTTTTGGTGTGACGTCACAGTTAATTTTTCCCGTATAAATTAGGCCCCGCCCCCTTTTCTAGCCTTAACAGTGCTGCGTATCTCTTTTTGCAACGGTCAGCATAAAAATAAAAAACAATTTTGTGTCAAACCCTGATTACTATTTAGACATAGTGCATGCAAAACAAAACACCATCTTATAAATATGATATCATATACTCCGCGAAATGAATTATGTAATGTTACTATGTTACTACATGTACAGTTGTCTATTTTGTAATTTTTTTTTTCATTGAAGATCGTTAATTTGATATATGCATTTTAGAATTAGAGCCCGGAAAGAGTGAAGAAGAAAATCGGAATGGTAGAGAAGATAACAGACAAGGTATTTTTAAAAGCATAGATTCATCGAGATAAGCAATATTTTTAAATATTGTTCATATAATATAAACCCTGTAATCTACATAATACCAATTAGAGATAATAAAAATATAAGTAAAGTCCATTACAGTGTGAATCAAAGTTCCGAATGTTTTATTAAAATGAACTTAATATGGATGTTATTCCACAAGGAAAGAAAAATAGATTTGTCTAAATGCCAATCATGTAGGACTATTATTGCACTGTAAGGTCATTCAGTTCCTTTCTTTTTTTAATATTTGATAGAGACATTTGAACATCAAACACTGAAAAAAAAGGATGCAATTTTATTTTATTGTAAACTTTATTTATATATAAAAACATAATCTCTAATATGCAACATATTGGTTAAATAAAACATTGCACTGACTCTCTACGCAGTACTTAATTTTGGCATTTTGAAAATAAAGATATTTAATATTCTATACTCTTTTCTCTGAGCTTATTCATGGGTGCCGGTGTAAAGATAAATAATGACCCCCCATCGAATAATGACCGGGAGGTCATGTTTCAACGACAAAAAATGACCCCCACCCGTAGAAAAAAAAATCATTTTTGTAGAAAAAGAGTCCTGGGGGTCATTATTTTATATGTTAGTCCAATAAAAAATTGACCCCCATTGAAAAATGAATCCATAATAATTGAAAAGCAAAAAATAAAACTCTATACCTTTCAACAATACTGAAAGAGGCTCTAGATAAAAAAGTGAAATGAAGTTAAGCCTTCACACAAGTAGTATCATATCATAATTTACTTCGCCATGATAAACGTATATTTTAAATGTGGTGGGGGTATAATTGAAAGTATTGTGGCAAAGTAACATTTGAAAATTAGTACAATTGTAGATTATTTTAAGCTTATTTTTAGTCTCTCCTCATAGAAAAATAGAGGTAGGGTAGGTTTTTTCGTTGCTTTTCTTGATAATCGACTTCCTCCGAAATAAGTAAGGGTGTGGGGTGGATATAACACCTAAAAATATGCTCTGTTAAGCTGTGGGCTAATGTAAAATGCACATTTTAATGCAAAAACTATACATACAGACATAACCTTTTGATTCAGTATACAGTATTCATTACATTTCTTAATTCTTGTTTTGCTCCACCCTTTTACTCAGTTCTGTGTATATTCTCAGAGAATTTAATATGAGAATCAGAACAAACGTTTTCATTTTTGTAACGTATTCTTTTTACTGTATTCATAATATGAAAAGTTAATTGAAGACCATTTCTTTTTATGTCCCTGTAATCGGAGATTCGGGGGTATATAGTTATATCTGTCCGTCTGTATAACTGTCTATCTGGTGGTCTGTTTGTCTGCAAGAACTTGAACTTTGACCATAACTTTTCATTTATTGGTGCTATGACTTTCATATTTAATATGTATATTCCTTGTGATAAGACCTTACCTTAGGTAACACCAAATTTGACCTAACCTTGGAACTTTAATTGGATACTAAAAACTTTTACCTTTTGACCTTGGCGATTTCCGTACTTATGAAAAAAACTTCAACCTTGGCCATAGCTCTTGACCAGTAAGGGCTAGGGTTTTCATACTTCACATATGTAATCCATATTACATTAAACCTTTCTTAAGAAACCATCATTTTTGACCCTTTGACCTTTGAGTTTGACCTACTTTGACCTACTTTTCAAAAACTTATCCTTAGCCATTACTCTTGAACAAGTGGTGCCTGGGCTTATTTTGCTATTGTATTTCTTGTGAGAAAACCCTACTTTGGGTACCATTTTATTTAAATTGCATTTAAGAAAAGTTTAATCATCGCTGTGTTGCGATACAGGGGCATAGCTGTTTCACATACACATCTTTTTTATATATAAGAGGAGTTGGATAAGAGATGGATACCCCAAAGCGTAAAAGACGGACGGACGGACATCCTGATCACTATATACCCTCCCGCTTTTCAAGTGGAGGATATAATAATATATAAAACTGCTGATTTTTTGTGTCAGAACGATGATTTCCGCCATCAAAAAACAATGCTTACCTAACCTTTTAGACTCGATAAATCTTTTACTCCTTTAGATTCTGAATCATCCGCATTGACCTTAAAATATTACCATAATTATATATTGTTATGTGATCAACATATCATCAATTTATTCCAAATAAGCTCATGTGGGAATTTTGGCCAATATGCTTCTTTATCTATTTTTTGCCCCCTAAAAATTTCAGCTTTAATCCACAAGGAGTTATTTTTCTACGGGGTCGTTTTTCTTCACGTGGGTTCTGCAAATTTTTAGGATGGTGACACTTTTTTTTACGGGTAAAGGGGTCTTTTTTCGCCGTAGAATATTGACCGGGGGTCATTTTTCGCCGTAGAATATTGACCTGGGGGTCACTTATCGCTGTCGAAAAATGTCCCCCGGTCATTATTCGATGGGGGTCATTATTCGTCATTAAACCGGAATGTTTGACCCCATGAAGGTGCTGATAACGTCATAGTTCGGTCATACATAATGTAGTTACTTTTCTCCGTAACTCGTTATTTTATTGGTATAATACTAATACAGAGAGAGAGAGAGAGAGAGAGAGAGAGAGAGAGAGAGAGAGAGGGGGGGTAATATCGAGTAAAATTATAACGTGACTTGTGAAGACGTTTTGAAAAATATATTATTATGAGCATACAAATATAACAATATAACCAAATGTACGACTGGAACTTTTTTTTTTACAATTGATGTAATGTTTTAATTTTTGCGATAGTTTTTTTCCCAGATCATTCATAAGATGTACATGTTAAATTATTCATTATCCATTGGCCTTCGTGGAATATTGGCGAACGAACAACTATTATGTTTTAAAGAGGGTCGAGTTGACGACTAATCCCCCTCTTTTATAAGTGAAGCATACAACTTATCTTTTTTCCTATTTTATCACATCTAAAAATCTGCGTGCTATGGGCGTTAAACAAAATTTATAATATCGACAAAAGCTCTTCCCGGACACATGTACATCAGTCATTGTTTATATTTTTGTCTAAATTTCTAAAGTGATATAGTTGCATCGTTTCAATATTATAACAGGTTGAACAAGCAGATCATTGATTGCTCATATTAAACACGCTGATCGTTTTATGAAATGATTTCAATAACAGAAAAACCGTCGTGAATTCATTGTTTGAATAAAGATCAAACAATTAATATGAAAAACCTCGGTCATCATCTGTCTCAATGATAAGTTGTATGTGCTGAAAAAGTCATTGTATTGACAATAGAATGTACAAAATGATGAGTTAAAAGAGATTGTTGATATTCTCATTGCATCAACTTGCTTGTTGATAATTAACCTCGTTTTAGAAATTGTTAAGCAACTAGAATAAGGCTGTCCGTAAAATATCAAACTGTTCAAACTCTACTAACTTCTCTGAACTACCTAGCTATGAGGTCATAATAGAATATGATGTCCAGTCACTTCATACTTGAGCTGACATGGCGGATAAAGTGTCATAATTATAACAAGGCATGTAGATTTTTTTTTTTGGGGGGGGGCGGAATTTTTGTTTTATTCAAGTTTGATGATTCTTTTTTTAGGCTCGAGTGTGCTGTTATAATGTTGAACATTTGAAATTTAAATATCCCTTTCCTTTTGCCTGTCCTATATGCACATATTCAAATAATAGCAAAAAAATTATTTGTGAAAGGCTCCCCTTACACGTTAGACAGTGTTAGAATTTATTAATCGTCTTGATATTGGACGGGCAGAAGTGATAAAGAAGAAAAAATTGAAGATATTCTCTGTGAATGTACAAGAGAAGTATGTCCTCTAACTGAATTTTGCTGGGGGGTTGTGTGTAGTTTATCCATTTTTGTATAAATCGCGATTAAGAGTGTAAAATACCCCTTCCTATGTTGGTAAGTTAAATTTCTCGTAACATATTTTCTAAACGAGTAAAAATTAGACCTTCCCCAGCACTTTCTATGCACAAGAAATTACGATGAATTGATCTATGTAACAAACTTTGCACACTGGTTTTGTTTTGCACGTGTGCCGAAGCGATGTTTGTGAAACAATTAGGAATATCACAAATCTTCGTCACGTGATCAACATAGTCATGATACATCACAAAAAATGCTTTAAAATAAATTCTGATAAAACTTTTATCTCAAGTAGACTGCAATTTCAAACAAGGCTTACATTTTAAAATTAAAATCTAGCACAAAATAAAATGTGTATTTCCAAGGCATTTTTAGCCTCCGGACACCCTTATCAAAACTGCGTAATACGTAGAACATGCGTATCAAATCAACTGAGACATATACATTCCGTATGAAGGTGATGAAGTTTTATTGTTGCATAAGGAAGGGAAGTCGACGATAGAAAGGTTTAAGTCACCATGTTTATCATATAGCTTGGATGTTAGATTACCATTAACGTCTTGTTTCAAGTAAAATATCCAAGTATGAAAGATGTGTCAGAGTCTGTGGAAAACTCTCAGTCAGGACGTTAACTTGCATACAATAAACAAGCAATATCATTAAAATCAGGGCACGGCGATCTTAGTGTATTTTGGGATCTTTTTTGGCCTTTAAATCCTTATTTATTGCACTTTAATCCTTTTTAAGTGCCTGAAGCATCTGCTTGCTCACTGCTGCCACTAATTGCTGCCCCAAATGTAGAGACTTATCTTAAGAGAGATACATATACATTTGTAAGATCACCGATATAAAGTTTTAATGGAGATGTTCTTTTGGATACGACCGTTCACGGTAGCTCAGTCGGTAGAGAGCTCGCTCCGTAATCGGGAGGTCGTGAATTCGTATCTCGGCCGCTATTGACCTAAAACGATTAAAATGGGTAGCAACTGTTCCTTCACAATGCACTCGACACTTTGAAGTGAAATTGCGGATCCTTCGGATGATACCTTAAAAACCGAGGCCCGGCTTTAGCGGCAGCCGTTTGCACAATAAGGATCCCTCACTGCTCAATGGCCCTGAGTGCCGAGTAAAGGTCAAAATTTGAAGCCCTTCACGCGCATACGGTGACGTTTCGATATGATTGAAAAATTTTCGAGAGAGACGTTAAACAATATACAATCAGTCAATCTTTTAAATACCGCGTTGCCATTATCAGCACTTGTTAATCTATCAAAGAAATGGGTACATTTTGTAAAGCAAAGGGGCCCTGTAAAATAAGCAAAAATTAATCGCACGATAACATTTTTGGAACTGTGTCAATTTATTTTTTATGTTTTCCTTTGTGAAAAATTGATATCAATATTCCCCAACTCACCTATTTCACCTATTCACCTATATTTGACGTTTTCCTCCTCTTCAAGTCTAGATTTCGATATGGCCGCATCTGAATATGTACGAGAAACTTCGCAGAAAGAACAAGTATACTTTGGTTTCTAATTTGCAAGAGATAAAATGACTGTACAAAAGTGCGGCCACGTCCGTTTTTACGAAAAATTTTAGTTGAAAATATTTTGTTTTTGATAGATGTAACTTTACCGCCATAATAAAAGCTATACTTTAAAAAAAAAAAAAAGATTAATTGTTTAAGTTTGAATCTAAAAGTTTGATTATGTAATCTATAATTTTACAGAAATTTATTTTTAAATTCTGTATCTGAATGTTATAAAAACCACATAATTTTTTCTCCGTAAATTTAATCAATGGACATTACATGTAAATTAATGACGCAAGACATTGAAAAACATGACATTAAAATGAGCAATCACAATGAACAACCAATTTTTTTTTTCTAATTCCATAAAAACATAATTAATTTGATATTTTTTCAATCAATCTGCACAGTGAAAAACAGTAATAATGACATAAGTTAGTATGATTCAAAAGATTAATTCACATTTATACATGTACCTCTTATTAAAACGAGCGTCTCCTTCATAATATGCGCTTTCTTGAGTATGATTTAGGTTATATATTTATCATGCTGATCAGAATGTTGACATCAGTGTTTGCAAGACAGGTTTAAATTGTAAACATGTAGTTCGAAGGCGGATCCAGGGCCGGTGCGCCAGGCGTCCCCCTACCACCGTTTGATGTTTCAAGATGTTTGTATTTTGTAAATCAAGCATTTTACTTCAATTTTGAACAGTTTAGTTTATAAGATGAAAAAAAAAAACTTCTAAGTTCTTTATTTTTTGTCATTAGCATTAAACACAGACATGTAGATCTACATGTATGTACGAGATATTCCAAAATGTTATTTTACCGCCATACATTACCTATGTATTTTAAAATTCCTGCAAGGTCACGACTGGTTTTCTAAAATAAAGGGGAAATATATATTAGAATAATTATTCGTTCCCCTTTCCCCAAAAGGAAAGTGCCCTCAACCCCTGATGGGCTTCAACGCAGCTCATGTCACCCTGTCTTAAAAAACACCCCTTCTCGTTATAAAATTCCTGGATCTGCAACTGTACTTTACAATGGAATTTAGATGATGAAATATCATTATTTTGACAAAATTTTTGTAAGGATACAGTTATGAGCGTTTCCGGTAATTACTACGAAATTTTAAGAGAAATATAATGCAATCAACCATTTATTTTTGTCTAAATAAAAATTAACTGTTTCCAATTGCAGTTATTTTTTTTCTTTTATATACAGAAAAATGAAGACAATTTCAACATATTACATGAATCCGTTATTTACGAAATAAAAACACGCATCATCATGCATTATTTTTTGACAAGAAACACCACTTTCCCCTTCCGCTTCATACAATCGATGTATTTAGCTCGATTAAGACTTTTTCATAAATAAATTACTAAATTAAAGACATTTATAAGACATTAAATTTCTTTTTAAAAATTATTTTTGTTAAAACGAATGTATCAGGAAAAAATATTGTTTATATCTAAAAGAATTTCAATCAAATTTTCCATGAAATAATACAATAAATATGTCATGGGAAATAAATTTTGATAATAATTGACATTCAGCAAGGCTTGGAAGATGGGTGAGGTGTATAGATCAATATCACCTTAGCGAAAATGGTATAACATCAGATCTGAAATTTAAAGATGTCAACGTCCGTATTTGATGATTATTCGTTCCAGAAAATAATTATTGTCACTAAAATCTATCAAACAGGCATTGCAAAGCAAAATAATTGTTTATGCTTTATCAGCTTTGTCTTAGTCTAGTTGTATAGTTAGGTAATACATTTCATCTGTTATGTATATTTTAAAAGAATTTTTCATTTATAAAAACAACTTTATAAAAACTTATCTAGTTAGAAAAACAATCTCGTCTTACATAATAATCTGGGAATGGCAAACCTTACTCTGTAAAAAAAAAAGACAAACCGTTCATATATTTTGCAAATAATCGTAATGCAGCATAACAAATCACTTATATTTAAAAAAAAACATCAAAATTCATTTCACGTCTCTTTTCTTTATTAACCTTTTAATATGCTACATATTGAGACACTTTTGCAGTTCTGTTATTATTATACGAAATTGATGTTATTTGTGACTTGTGGGCACCGTCACTATAATTTTATCTTTATTTAGATAGAAAAATATAAAGAAGTGAGGGGGTGTCACTGATTATCAGCATGTAGTATAATGATTACAAAATTGAAAAAAGAACAAATTTACATGTAGAGTGTATATCAAGAATTTGATTTCAAACTTGCGACAATGCGTTCCTATTTTCTGTTTAACTTCACTCGACTCTGATCGTTGATCGATCGTTTACAGCCAACATCAATGCTTTGAAAACAAAAACGCACATACCTCCATAGTTGATAAACCGTCTGAATCATACACTAAAGTTACACAATCTTTCAATGTAGCATATTTATTTCTACAAGATTTAGAAAATTATGCCCGTTTACACAATACTGCTAAATTGTACTACTTCTAGGATCCATTCCCGAAAATTCTTGGGGTTTTTTTTTAGTCTTAATACCCCCGCTTGAAAATCAGGAGGGTATATAGTAATCGGTTAGTCTGTCTGTCCGTCTAGCTGTACGTCTGTCTATCTGTTACGCTTTGGAGTACTCATCTCTCTCTTCTAGAGTTCCTCTTATAAAACTAAGTGAAATTCATGAATAAAAGTTTCACAGTATCGTAATAACTTTTTTTTCCATTTTGACCTTTTATTTTACTTTTTTATCCGACATAGAATTTTGGTTTCCAACGGCAAAACCTAAAAGAGAGGTATTCCGAAAGCGTAACAGACGGACGGACACCCCGATAACTTCATACCTTTCCACTTTTCAAGCGGGGATAAAAAATCTAAAATCGAAGAAAATTGAAAAAATATAATCCCGAATTAGGAAGTAATTGACATTTATAGTGCCGCCATTTGTTGCAATGGATAAGGGGGGGGGGGTCTTTTGATAGCTTTTTCATTGCCAAAAAAATCCTAAACAATACATTCAATGTTTTAAGTACTCACCTCATTTCATCTGGATGAATCAAGTTTCGTAGCTTGTCTAGTACAATCGTTTGTTAAAAGAATGTATTATTTTGAAAATTATTAAACTATTTCAAACTATCAACGATATATGATGATTGGAAAGAAAGTTCAAAATGGTTTACTGGAATATTGGCAGGATTAAGTACATGTAAATAGTTTTTGCTTAAGAGAATTTACAGATTTCATTTAACGTAACGTTGAAATCAGTAAATCGTAATGAAGTCGTTACGTGAAAAGTTGTAATTATTGAAGAGAATGCACTATTTTTCAAAACCTCTGGCGAAAAAACGGTAAGAGATAATTCAAAAAAATAAAATGATTTTGAAAGGACACATTGTGGGCATGTTTGTAAACACTTCAATCAAATTTAGAGACAGGGTCGCCTATACATACATTACCCAGTCCTTTGAAAGTACTCTGGTCCGATTTATAATAAATAAACTTCTACATGTAACGGCAAATACTTATTATTTGATCCAGCATGATTTTTTAACCTATTTCGAGTATGCTGAATCCGAAAAAAATATGCTGGTCTTCATCAAAATGGTGGTGAGTAGGTCAAAATGGCGATTTAAAATGACGGACACAATATTTGTCAAATTGTTTTGCTATCTCTGTTCAAAGTGAAAATGTGCTTAAATAACCGTATATACATAATCTGATTTATCTTTTATAGTAGCAACTAATACTAAAACCATTTGATTTAAAAACGCTCCTTTGTCCCAAAATTCGAATTTTCTCGGTTTGAAGCACTTATTTCTACATTCTACATTAAACTGTGTTTAAGATATTGCATTTGCAGACGTCCATTAATTGCAGATTAGCTCGTTTGCATCCACATATCTCTGTTTTACAACCTTTTGTACAGTTGCAAGCTACCAAATCTAGGCACACTTCTGGAATTCGATCTAAATTCATACATGTAGGTATTGGCACCAAACTTCCACCACATTTCAGTTGGACATGGTAATAAAGGCTTACAAATGTTTGCTCGTATACATATGAAGGTTTGGTAGTGTGCTCGCTTCACATGCATGCTTAAGGCTTCACTAGTTGGAGGCATATTCTAAGGGCTCTTTGGTTTCCTATATAATACATTCCTAACCGTATCAGTAGTCTCCGCCTCTAGGTTACACAACTTACAGATAAACATTTCACACTCTTCATTTTCTGATCAGTAAGTTCTCATTAACCTGAGCTTTCGAGTAGCTTATAATTATCTCTGAATACACGCAGGGATGATGTTTTTGATACACCATAGAAATAAAACGTGTCAAACCCTGTCAGTGCACAAAATGCTACCAAATGTTTGCGTAACTGTAGAGAAGAGAAGTTTTTCTCAACAACAACAACATGAACAGGTATTTTTTTTGGCTTCAAAAAAGGTTCCAGCAATCAGCTACAAATATCTATTTCTGAAAGTAGCAATAAGACATCAGTATCGGATACTAAAATGACAACAGAGGTGCAAGCGGATATTTAAGAACATTGTAGGGCATGAAGCACAATTCTAGTGTCTGCCTCTTCATGCGTGGCCTCTAGCGTACACAATTCTAACATATCATCATTGCATTTCACACCAATTTCATTTACAACCCCGGCAGTAACAACGATTTTCCCAATAGGCGCCTGGGGAATTATTTCTTCAGACAGCATGGCAGCAAGATCTTTCTTGTTTTCATTCAAAAACAAGAAGGTAGAGAAATTAGTTGAAATAGGAACGTCTCGATTTTTAACAATCCTTCTAACTGGTAGGTGCCCTTTTCCTCTGTGATAACGAGTTCCGAATTTTATTGATTGGTCCCTGTAGCAAGCAAACAGAACATCGATCCTAGAGAAATTGTTTCCTTTTCTAGAAACAGTTGAAACAAACTCGTCAACAAAGTCTCCAAATGTTTTCATTCCATATGTTCTAAGGCTCTGAACAAAGGCTTGCCCATCAACAATTAAAGTTGCTGAATCACTTCCATGTCGAACATTTAATGTACCCGTTTCACTGTTTAGAATTAAACGATCTGAAGCAAAACCTCCAATTGTACTTGACACAAATGCGCTGAAGATAGTAACGAATCTCTGATTAAATCAGTAGTCTTGTTTTTTTTTTGTGATCACGTTGATTAATTCATATCTTTCCTAAGGTGGGGGGGGGGGGGGGCAAGCACTTTAAAACTTTTCATCGCATTAACTAGCGATTCCTCAAACTCTGAGTCAAGGACCTGTCGACTCTTTGATGCATCCTTCTAAGTGAGTATGTCTTCAGAATTCACGTCGTGCATGGTTTTAGCAAGAAAACTTACATGTGATCTTAAGTTATAGGAAAGAGACCACCTACTGAGTGCAGAGGGAGACCTCGTGACTCCCACTATGCCACGCCCTTCTTACCTGTAGCGTTTAGTCATTCTTGACTTTGATCTGGATCCACTTGATTGAATGTTCCTTGGCTTCTTTTGACAAAAAATGTCGTCCTGTTTGAACTCTTCAAGAAATTCACGCGGCCATTTGTGACAATCAGTCAGATAAACACTACCCCACCTTGCATAATTTATATGGTCATATCGAAAGAACCATGGGAGCATTGCCCTGAATGAATACAAAACCACAAATCTTCTCTTTCTGATTTTGTAAATTCCAGGAGAATAGAAACTACAACCATATATGACCAATAAAGAGTACATTTGCATTACTAATTTCCTCTCTGAAATTAAAAAAAAATATTCCCTAAACATAATATTCTGCAGTAGCTCTTTACTAGACCCCATGTCTTTCTGTTCATTCATAACATCATTCAATATCTTTGAATGGTTTACGTCCCTGTTAACTACGAATAACGAGACGCTGGGTAGCAGAATCTTCAAGAGAGCTTGAGCATTGATTTTATGGGCTATCGTGCCGCGATAATGATGCATTCCTGCCAGACCATTCTGGGCAGCAACAGGCCGGAAAAATTCATATGCCATCCAGAGTTCATGCAAATTAAAACCACTCATATAATTTCAAATACATATCATCAAGTCCATGCCAATATGTAAGCCACCTATTCGTGGCACAAGTCTCTCTCTGTATTCTCGAATTGACCATTTTAAAACTTATTTCTAGATTTTAAAAAAAAAAAATCAGGACCAGACTAAACGTACTCGTTTCCGCGGGGTCATCATTCCGCGGAAATCAATTTCCCTGAAATGCACGTGTGGAAAATTACGCGGATTTCTGTACCTTGAATTTACATTAAGTACGCTTGGAAATATTTCAGCAAAAACTTTGTGACCGCGTACATAGCGTAAATTAATATGACGCATAAAAAACTTTTACAATAATTAATAGTTAAAAAGCTATTAAACATCAATGTCCACTGAATGATTATGGCATAAATCTCTCAATTTGACGACAAAATTCTCGAAGAGTATTGAATATTAATATATTTTCTTTTTATGCAGCTGTAGAAGTTTATTTTAAGTCTTTATAAAATCTATAAAAATGCAAAAAAAGTTCCTTTATTTTCACTGCAAATACAACGATTGTCAGGTCACACAAGATACCTAAAATAAGTCAAAAAGTTAAAAGGGCCGCGGTGTAAAGACGAATAATGACCCCCATAGAATAATGACTGGGGGTCATTTTTCGACAGCGAAAATGACCCCGGGTCAATATTCTACAGCGAAAAATGACCCTTTTGCCCGTAGAAAAATTGTCACCACCCTAAAAATTTGCAGAACCCACCTGAAGAAAAATGACCCGTATAGAAAAATGACTCCCTTTGAATTAAAGATGAAAATTTTAGGGGGCAAAAAAAAAAAATTAGATAAATAAGCATATTGGCCAAAATGCTCACCTGAGCTTATTGGAAATAAATTGATGATATGTTAATCTCATAACATTATAGAATTTTAGCTATATTTTAATGTAAATGCGATGATTCAGAATCTAAAGAAGTAAAAGATTTATCAAGCCTAAAGGGTTAGGTAAACATTGTTTTTCGATGGTGAAAATCATCGTTCTGACAGATATATATATATATATATATATATATATATATATATATATATATATATATATATATATAATATATATATAATATATATATAATATATATATATATATATATATATATATATATATATATATATATATATATATATATATATATATATAATAAAAAAATCACAACACCGAAATAAACTCAACCGGTTTCATTTCTTAGTTACACAAAATCAGCATTCATATTGTGACGTCATAAAGCGCCAATACTTTGTCGCGCTTTAGCAAAGTTCATTATGACGTCATGATAATACGTAAGTAAGTTATTACGGGAAATTCAATTTTTTATACAAATAGTACAGTTATATTATGCGGGTAAAATTATATTTCTTAAATGAAATATAATTATGGTGCATTTAAAACAGGTTTATGTCTGTTTATAAAATGTTTTTCTTTAGTTTCACGTTCTTTTTCTGTAGTATCCCTTCGGAATTTGTAGAAAGGAAAGACAGTAAAATTTGGAGTTTTATTTTTGGCACAGTTTCTGATGTGTTCGCTTACGGCGGTACACTGGTATTTTGGTTCCCTAATTTGTTGTCGGTGTAGGGTCATTCTGTGTCTCAGGGTGTCTCCTGTCTGGCTGATATAATTTTCACCACAACCGGCGCAGGTTATTACATAAATAAGGTTAGAACTGGTGCATGACATTGATGTTTTTAATTGTAAATTCGCTTCCAGTTTTAAATTGAAATTTGGATCCCTCTGTCAGGTATGGACACGTACTGCATCTTGGCTTGTTGCATCTATTGATGATTGCCGGTTCATTGTTGTTTGTAGAAAAGGATGCTTTAGTAAGGATGGATTTGAGAGACGGGCTTTGTCGTTTACTCTTAATGATCTGTGAAGTTTCTAATATTTTTTTCATGTCTGGATCGTCGTCTAAAATGGGCAGATTGTTCCTAATAATGCTGAAAATTTCCGGATTTCTTGGATTATGTGTTGACACATATGGTATAACATTATTTACTTGTTTATTTTTCACTGTAAGTAGATCTTTTCTTTCTTGAGATTTCAGATTTCGTGTCGAAAATTTGACAATTTTTATTGTTCATGTTGTTGGTCATTTTTAGTGCTTTATATGAATTTCCATCCGTGACCTTGTATCTACTTGGTAGATCCGACATTTAGGATATACAGTGTTGTTGGTTTTTCAGTGCTTTATATATATATATATATATATATATATATATATATATATATATATATATATATATATATATATATATATATATATATATATATATATATATATATAATATATATATAAAGCGGGAGGGTATATATATTGTGATCGGAATGTGCGTCCGTCCGTCTGTTACGCTTCGGGGTATCCATCTCTTATCCGCAACTCCTCTTATATATAAAAAGATGTGTTTGTGAAACAGCTATGCCCATGTATTACAATATAGCGAAGATTAAACTTTTCTTCAATGCAGTTTAAATATATTGGTACACAGCGTAGGGTCTTTTTACAAGAAATACAACTGCAAACTAGGAAAGCCCTAGCACCACTTAATCAAAAGTAATGCATAAGGATAAGTTTTTTTGAAAGGTATGTCAAACTCAAAGGTCAAATGTTCAAAGTTGATCGTTTCCTAAGAAAGGTTTAATGTAACAAGGATTACATATGTGAATGAAAAAAATCCCTAGCCCTTACCGTTCAAAAGTTATGGCCAAGGTTAAAGTGTTTTTCATAAGTACGGAAATCTCCAAGGTCAAGGTCAGAAAGTCAAAGTTTTTAGTATCCAATGAAAGGTCATGCCATAAAAAATACATATGTGAGGTATGAGAGTTCTAGTATCTACCGTTTAAAAGTTATGACCGAAATAAAAAAATGGCATTAGTTATGGCCAAAATTAAAATTTGGCATCTTTGTGTAAAATGGGACAAATTCCAAGGTAAAGGTCAAATTTAGTGGTAACCAAGTCTTGTCACAAGAAATATACATATAAAATATGAAAGTCATAGCTCCAATAAATGAGAAGTTCTGGTCAAGGTTAAAGTTTTTTCGGACAAACAGACCGCCAGATAGACAGACAGACATACGGACGGGTAATATAAAAATAAATACCCCCGAATCTTCAATTTCGTGGACATAAAAGAAAATGGTCTTCAATTAACTTTTCATATTATGATAAAGTATAAAGAAGAGGTTACATAAATGAAAATGTTTGTTCTGATTTTCATATTTAATTCTCAGAAAAATATACTCAGAATTGAGTAAAAGGGCACAGTAAAAGAAGAATTAAGAAGTGTAATGAATACTGTGTGCTAAATCAAAAGGTTATGTCTACATGTATAGTTTTTGCATAAGAATGTGTATTCTACACTAGCCCATAGCTTTACAGAGCATATTTTTAGGTGTTTTACCCACCCCACCCCCTTACTTATTTAGGAGGAAGTCGATTATCAACAAAAAGCAACAAAAGCTATTCTATCTTTATTTTTCTATAAGGAGGGACTAAAATTAGCTTAAAATAATCTACTATAATTCTACTAATTTTCAACTGTTACTTTACCACAATACTTTCAAGTATATCCCCACCAACATTGAAAGTATGCTTTAATCATGGCAAAGTGAATTGTGATATGATAGTACTTGTGTGAAGGCCTAACCTCATTTCAATATTTTATTCTAGAGCCTTTCTCAGTATTATTGAAAGATATAAAGTTTTATTTATATTTTTGCTTTTAATTGATCAATTTTTTTTCGTTTGATTTAACGTAATGTTCTTTGGGGGGGGGGATAAAAAGAATATGTATTTGCAAAAATTTCAATCATCTTTAATCATAGTGATAGCCTATATGTAAAGGATGGATCATATTTAAAAAAATATATAGCATCAAGGCGTCCTGTCATCCATTTCTATTTTTACTCACTTGTCCGAATGACACCTTAATTATTTGAACAAATTATTTATTTGTACGCACCGATATTGATTCTTCTGCTAAAAATTTCTACTTTTTCCAAACAAATATTTTTTTTTCTGAAAAAAACCCCGTATCAATGGAGTTAGTAAAGAAAAAATATATTTATAAATTTCATCTCCAGCGTGCGTTGGATCCATTCACGTGTACCATCTTTGATTTTCTAGGTTTGCTCCTTTATCAGAGAAATGAAGATTAATTAAATGATTTTCAGTTGCTAAAACTAATCTGTCAATATTTCGTCAGAGAGAAATGATGAAGTTTATCACCCCTACGTGCTAAGAAGAACAAAAATCAAATCATAGACCTAAATTGATTTAGGTCTATGATCAAATCTATTCGAATAAATGCTTGAATACTTGAAGGAAGAACAATTATAATGTACAGCATATTTACCCCTTTCACCTGTTATAAATTGTGTATCTCTTTAAAGGGGGTCATTTTTCAAGGGGGGGATTTTTTATAGGACTAACATATAAAATAATGACCCATAGGACTCTTTTTCTACAAAAATGATTTTTTGTCTACGGGTGGTGGTCATTTTTTGTCGTTGAAAAATGACCCCCCGGTCATTATTCCATGGGGGTCATTATTCGTCTTTACACCAGAAACAGTTGTGTAGTAGTATAGCAAACAATATAACAAAGAAGTCTTTGGGAAAGTCTTTTGTAAGATTTCTTTTTTTAAAATGGATGCTAGAATTTCTGATGGACAATATCTTTATGGTTCATGGTTTTTGGAAACGAGGTTTTCCAACAATCTATTGAAATTCCCACGAGAATCAATTCGTTTTAAACAAAGACTGACCTATTTTTGGATTCATATGAAGCAGAATTTTTGCAAAATCTTGTGCGTGAAAAGAGGAAAACACTTGGTGTAGCCTTCAAATCGATATTATACATATATCACATGGCTTCTAGGGTGACTTAATACCTTGCCCTTTGAGGATGGGAAAGCCTCAGAATGATATGTCCCCCGATGAAGAGGCAGAGGGTGACATTACACTCCAGCGCTTTCCTGTCACTGAGGGGCAATTATTCTGATATAGTTGCCCGAGAAGCCACGTGTTATATGCAATATGACATTCTTAAAATTGATAAAAAAATTAAAATCGTTCAAAGTTTAACAAATAATCAAAAAAATACGCAGCACAGTTAAGGTTACAAAAAGGAGGCGGAGCCTAATTTCTACGGGAAAACTTGACTATGACATCATACACAATATACGTCATACAACATTTCTTTAAAATACCATAAAATGAGTTTATCTGCTAATTTAACCAGTAAGAAATCATCAAACTACATAAAGACTTACTACAGCGTATTGTTTTGTCGTTAGTTAAATCCCACATAACAAGTTATAAACAATTCACTTTTCGCAATACACTTGTCAATATGACGTCATTTCTTACAACGTGACGTAGTTTGTATGCAGTGAGACACAGATCAAGTAATATTTTCTCAACAAAATATGTGTATTTTAATTAAATAAAATATTATTTAAAGATATTCTATTGGCCAATAACTTGAATTTAATGTCTTCTTCATTATTTTATTTACATATTTCCGTACATTACGTATTTAAGTGACACGTATATATGCATATATATGCATACGCATATATTTGTATGCAAGTACATCGGAGGGTAATGTTTGGGGTCTTAATAAATCGATTTAGTGCAAGGGCATACACTCCATGGATCAAAGTAAGCTTCTACATTTCAACAATAGAACTATTAAGGTACCTGAAAAGT